>NC_142796.1:23423111-23446183 GCF_049724085.1 Artemia sp. Qi Xiang Cuo | reverse complement strand
TGGTGGTGTGTATAACAATCAAACCCAGAGTTTAACAAAATCAACTGACGAGCCCCGTAGGGGGTATACTATCCCCTTCTTTTTAGAACGAATCCCATCTTAAAAGTCTGTTTCATATAGAACCATAGTAACGTCAATATTTATATGGACCTTAACCCTTTCGAAAATATCAATAGATCGAAGCATTACTGGGTATTTTCCTGCTAGGCATGAAATCTACTATGGGGAAATCGGACCCCTACTTCCCATGTATAACCCACTTGTATAAATTCTTCTTAGTAGCGTCCTGAGCTAGAGGCTCGAATGCTGAGATGAGGACAGCATATCGGAAACACTTTTGATCTGTTTCAAAACAAATGTGCTTGACACATTGACAACCTAATATATCTTGATTATAATTTAATACTCCTGACCTCTCCGACCGTCCGCCTGCCCCCCCTCTTAAAATAAAATCTTTCTTAAATTTACATATATTTACGCTTAAAGTTTCAACAAAAAGAACTACTGAGCCACTCCCATTTTCGTTAAAGTTCTCGAGATGTGTTATAATTTGATCCATCCAATCTATGAAAACTCCCTCAAAATTTTCTAAATTTGGATAAACCAAACGCATCTCGGAATGTATAAAATGATAGTAAACCTCGCTTTTTCCCTCATTTAAATAAAACACTTTTAAAACAATGGAGACTTACATTTAATCCCTCCCCCACAACTGAATTTGATTCTCCAGTCCTGCACGGATTTTTTCTACATATACCGGCACAATTTCTACGGGACCAAAAACAAAGTGTCCCTCCCTTAGTGGAATAAAGGGATCCCCAAACGTTGCAGGGAAAACAACTAGATTATTTAACATTCTGTTGGACATCTGAAAGTCTGGGAGAGTTGTATCCCCCTCCCCCTCTTCTATATTACCCCTTCCCCCCAGCTGTTCAACAATAACTGGTGCATACCCCACTTCAGTTGTTCGAAGTGGAGTCGTGAGGGGTTCGGAGGTTTGAGGGGTCCCTGGTAATGCCCCTGGAAAAAAGTCGAAAAATTTTCATGCGGTTTGAAGAAATTCTCACAGCTCAACTTCGCGATTATCAACAATTAAAAAATCACCTATAAACTTATCAATACTATCTGGAATTTGATGTAACTCCTCACAGGTTAAATTGTCGTGAATCTCCACTGGCGGTGTTATAATCGGCTCTTCCTCTTCTTCACTGGACGGCGAATAAGGAACCGATGCTCGCCCAATCTATAAATGAAAAATAGCTTATTTTCAATGTGTTCAAATCATCCCTACTGCTTTTTAAATTTGGATTATTATTTCTTATTAACATATGGTTAATTCAACTGAAAGTTCCAACTTAAGATATGACATAGAAGGCGACAATTTGTTCGTTTATTTTCAAAGTGTTAAAAAAAAAATATAATTTTCGGCGCTCCCCCCAGCGCCACTCCCTAACCTTGCCCCACAGCGCTTCCCGGACCATCCGTGGCGCTTTTCGGAGCCACAGCGCATTCCTGTGGCGCATCCCTGACCCGCGGCGCATCTCCCCGGCACTTCCCTAACCTTGCCCCCACAGCACCCCCCGGAACCATCGGCGCATTCCGGGCTCCGGTTATTTAAATAATGTCCCAAAAAAGTTGAAATATTTCTAATTCCATACAGGTTCGGTGAGCTCCTCATTAGCTCACAATTATTGTAAGCCACCGCGCGAGTGGTTGAAATGAAAAGCCTGAACTTCAGACAAGGAAACAGTACACTTAAATGCTGTAAACCGTTAACTCAGTATATCGTCAACAATGTTTCCACATCACTAAAATATTGGCAAGGGTTGTAAGATTGAAGGCTATTTTAAAATATCCTTGCGCAAATTACGGGGTCCTTATGTGACAAATAGATAAATGTGAATAATCTCACTCAGTTCCTTCTCTCGAAACTTTGTGATATTCAATTGTGAAAAATAGGGGGTTTTGAGTTTCAAATCGTGAGCATTAATTGAAATTACACATGAAAAATATTCGCTTATGTGATAGCAGCGAAGAGATAGGGATGAATGCATAGAAATTAGTAAAGATAAGAAAAAACAGTATTTTGAGTTCAAAGGTGGTGATTATTAATAGAAATTACCTAAAAATATTCGCTTATGAGATATCGAAGCAATAGCAAAGATTAGAAAAGAGTGGTTTCTATGCAAAAATTACATTTAGATATCTCCGAGGGAGGGGGTGCAGAGAAAAGAGGGATTTAATTGTAAAAAATTACATTTAGATATCACCGAGGGAGATAAATTTAAAACACTGGTTGGGGTGAGGGGTTAATATCTCACAGAGATATGTTTATATTGGGATTGAAAAGGACTAAAAATGAATAAATAGAAAGGTAGGAAAAAACGCTTACATTTTTATATCCCGGCTGCACTTGGGCATCCGAAGGACCAGGTAGTGTATGCTGGATGGTCACTTCATGACCTTGCATAAGTGGGGCAGCTCTTAAAGGCCCAGGCACCGTATGATGGAAGGTGGACGGGTCGGTGACATCACATTCTTGTACAGATGATTGCACATGTTTTGGAGGCTTCGGCCAGCTACCATATTGCCGGACACTAGCCTTCGCATGGCCCGCATTATTAACCCTCGCTCTCTTGGAAGGAGGGGGTACGCATTCTTCACAATTCGCCTTAAAAAGAAGAGGAAAAATTAGTATCTAAATAGGTTTCCCCTTTTTTACAGAAAGAAAGTTAGTATCATCATCCATATAATTATATCTAGAAAAGGCATTTATCACTAAGAAAGCACAATGTAAAAAATTTTGTGAAATATACTAATTGCATCCTTTTTTGAATCTGAGAATTACGGCTCACTGAGCCCTTCAAAAGTCTGACTATATAAATCGGCCTAATTTCTAATTTCTTATTTTTAGGCGTTTCTGTTCTTTTCTGGTTTTAATCTGCATTGTGCACGCCTTGTTTGGTGCATTTAAAGTATTATATGTATTTTTTATCTTTCCATATCATTTTACGAGAGATTGTAAGTCTAAAATCCCAAGAAAAACAGCACACGGACAATAACCCCCACGTACAAGATAACCTAAAAAATGTCGTGGAAAATACCCCCTCCATTAATCGCCAGTTAGGGTAAAAATGCGCTGCGCGTTCCATCTACCACAGCACGGTCTCTGTGGGTGCCACCCACCCCCTTACTTTTCACGCGAAGAAACAGTTTGTTTTCACCTTACAATGATGGCGATAGAATTGAGGCATGGCCCCCTCCCCTTTCGCCAATGTCCTAAATATATTGTTAGATCATAATTTGAAAATAACGAGATATACTGGTTCTCCAAAAAGAGATTGTATATGCCTGCGCTTAATAAATTGCAATTGTCTGCATGAAACCGCTTTAATTTGACAGGAGAAAAACATCCCATTTTGATCTGAGAAAGCTTTTACAAGAAGTGCTTTAGAAAAGAGTGACAGTTAATTTTAGCCACGCACTGGAGTCTTGTGTCAAAACAGAACGGCATTTTCATTAAAAATTGACAGAATTCAGCGGTCCCTTTAGTTGTAACTATAGAAGCAAGGGTAATTGTTTCTTTTTGCGAGAATTTGATTGTAAAACAATGGGGGGAGGGGGGGATTTAGCTGTAAATGTTGAAGGTAGCAATTTATCAAAAAATTATGTCTTTTTGCGATACTTTGGGTTTGTAAGACAAGGTGTGAGGGATGGGGATATTGTTAGACCCTAATGCGAAAATAACTTGTTTCTCTACTTCCACACAGGTTGTGTAGGCCTTAGCTTAATTATTGCATCATTGTGTTTTAATTTGACGGAAGAATAGTTCCGTTGACCGCGTTTGTAAGCCGGAAAGGGTGATAGCTAATTATAGCCACGCACTGGAGTCTTGTGTCAAAACAGAACGGCATTTTCACTAAAAATTGACAGGATTCAGCGGTCACTTTAGCTGGAAATATAGAAGGAAGGATAATTATTTCTTTTTGCGAGAATTTGATTGTAAAACAATGGTGGGAGGGGGTTAGGGTAAAAGAATATATTTTATGTTTTCCATTGATTATAATGATGTTTGTATGGTTTGGAGGGGGGGGATTTGGGGTAAAGGAATATATTTACGTTTTAGCTGAATATACTGGAGGATGTCCAAGGAAAATTCGTTTGAAAATAAAAAATGTACTTACATTGCAAATTGAAGTAGACATGGCTTCTAATTCATCAAATTTATTCATTGTTGTTTACACAGCGTCAAAATACTTTCTGATAATTGAATCACAATGCATGCCCGTTATATACAAAATATCAAAGGTGAATTGTTATGTAACGGGTAAATCATATGTAAGCACGTCTCTGATTGGCTGAGAAGGATGGAGTAACCGACTCACTGATTGGCTGAGTAGGAATCACGTGATCTAACTGTATCCGGGAATGTCTTAACATTTGGCTCGAACAACAGCAATAAATACTATTTCTGGATCATCCATAAAAAAAACATGAAAAACATCAAATAAATCGAACAACACACATACCACCCAAAAAAACAGACATAAATGTGAGAAAATTACTGTTTTTCAAATTCACATTGACAAAAACAATTAAAAATCCATAATTTGATGTTGACAAATAAGAAAACATAATATAAATCGATAAACACACATAACCATCCAAGAAAACAACCATAAATTTGAGAAAATTCATGGTTTTTCAAGTGAGAAAATTCCTGTTTTTTCATTCTCACTGAGAAAACCATAAACCACGTGGTTCATCCCGGAGTCGGACCCCCTCCTCTACTTAAAATATGTAAATATGAAATAAGATCCTGATTCACACAGCCTTGAGCATCCTCAAATTCAATGAGGAAGATTATTATTAACTTCATATAATATTAACTTCATATTCATAACTTCAGATAATATTAACTTCATATTTTCAATCAACAATATGATAAATTCAAAAATTACCAGTTTTATTGGAACTCAAACATCGTCTGCGGAACATGTACTCGCCTTGTTCTACCAGTTTTAATGGTTTTAAGCTATTACTAAAACCTTTATAAACACCAGCTTTGGTGAAAATCAACGCTACCAGTGGAATATGTAATTCGTCTGTTTTGATTTGCGATCTGAATGATTTTAAGGGATTAACACTCATTCATTTAGAACATTCCCTAAAATAGCCTCTTAGGATTCTGAGTCGAAAGTGATAGAACATGGCTATGTACATGAATTTGGAGAGGGTATGGGTCCAAAGTCTTTAGCTTAGACCTTCCAATCGTACCAAAATGTGTGCATGACTTTAATATTAAAAAGATGCAACATGTTGACTTTTTTGTCGGAACGTACTGATGAAGGCATTATTTTTAAAATTTCATAATTTTGGGATCTAGCCCCTGGAACTGCACGGATTAGGTCCCTCAAATGAATATTTTTGGACCTTTTCACTGCTTCATTTTTACAAACTATTCACTATTTGGTTATTAAAACTATTTTTTAATTAGCTATTTTGAAGTCGTAAGCCGATGCAGCATGAAATTGCGGGGACGACCAAGGGTATATGAGGTATGAGAGAGGCTTAAAGTTGTCCTCTGGTCTCTTTTGACCTTAAAAAAGGCACTAGAATTGATAGTTTGTGATTGATCGAGCCCTTTCTCAGTTTCACTTCCCAATTTCTCGTACCTAAGTTTACTTATACTTGTTGCGGAACCAGACGCGGACGCCTCCCCTGGCATCTAGAAGACTCAGAATAGTTGACTCCCATTTTTCGCGATCTTGTGCCAGATCTTCAGTAAACCAGAGCCAGTAGCTCTGCCATTTTTGTCAAGGAAACAAAGAGAGAAAACTCAATGAAGAAAACAGACAAAACGAGACTCCGGCATGTAACAAAACGACAAAAAATACAACACGACACGGATATTTCACCTGTATAAAAATGAGGCGTCTTCAGCGTAAAAGAAACAAAAATTTAAATAAACTCTAAACACATAAAAACCACCACCAATATTAAACTACAATTATCGCAACAGACCATTTGGGTTATTGTTACTAATAGAGTTACTTCGATGAAAGCACCAAAGCAACTGGATAAAAATTATACAAAATTGAAATTAAGTTGATTATTCTATTGCGAAATAATCCTATTGTTTGCTATTACTGACGCAAATATCTTTGGTCTTGTATTTAATCTCATCTTTAGGTGATTTTGTAAAATCTTAATACCTTCTGTATTAAAAACTGGTTCATTTGTCAGAAGAAGATAATAAATTGGATCAGTATTCAAATTTTCTGTATCCCTATTTATTGAAATATTTACAAACATATATTTTTAAATTTCATTAAAAATGGCCTTGGCATCATCAAATTTTACATGATGATCAGGGTTGAGGAAAATATACTCAGCCAACGCCGAAACAAAAATTTCAGGAGGCTTGCTTAATTTTAGAGCTTTTGCTATTGAATTACGATGTTCAATAAATCTTTCAACAAATTATTGGTGAGTTTTGTCAGTGTAAAACTTCCCACAAGAACAAGGAATACTTTAAACCCCACTAACACAATTGCCCCGATTCAAATCCTTCCCAGAATTGAGGAAACTGCTTAAAGGTCTTATTGACTGAAAACATGTATCAATGTTATATTTCTGTAAAAACCGTTTGTTTTTTCCCTAAACCCGGCGCATATGGTAAAGAGATAAAACTTTTAGACAAATTCAATTCTGAAGACTGTGAAACTGTAATTATTTGAATATTATATTTAATACGTCTATTTTCTATTAATTCATTTATAAATTTGATTGGGTAACCATTACGCAATAAAATGTCCCTTATATACAATAATTCCAAATCCAGCAATTCTGAGAACAAATTCTAAAGGCCTTATCTGCTAGAGAAATTGCAACCCCTCTTTTCACCGAAACAGGGCGACATGAATAAAAGTTTAAATATCTATCGCTGTTTGTAGGTTTTCTGTAAATTTCATGATTTTCCAATCTATTTGGAAAATATAATTCGTAATTCATAATTTTTCTATGCCAATCTATGTCTTGTAATCTACTAAGTTTGTGATTATTTGGTAAAGAATTGTAAAAGAATCCATTTTTACAGTCTTTTTCTATAGATTTAGACAGATAGATAGCTATATTTAAACATTTTTTTTATTTAATATATGTTCATGTATAATATTTTATTAGGGAAGGCTAAGCATGAGGGAGACTGCTCCCACCTTTAACCTTTGATATTTACGTTGAAGTTTAACTTCTGCATAACAGTGCTTTGAAAATAGGAAATAACTGAAAAATGATCCAAAATTTATTATAAAAAGAACCAATTTTTACAGTCTTTTTTCTATAGATATAGATAGAGAGATAGCTATACCTCAAACAAATAACAAGAATCGTTCAATAAATGAAATCACTAATTCACACAAAGGATGCATCGCCTGTAAAACTAGGGACATTAGAACGAAACCCAGGACACTAAAAATTGTTGACTTTTCCCAGAACCGTTCAAGGGGAGGGGCCAGGGTAAGCTGCCCCGGGTGTCGGGTCAATCTGCTCCGGGTGCCGTAGCTGGGGGGGGGGGCTTTCGGGGTTCCCCTGGGATCAGATTTTTGACTTTAATTCGGCTTTTTTGCTTATATTTGAGTCAGGAGAGGTGCGCTGTCATTAATTTATCTCTGGACACCACCAACCCTAGGAACGGCTCTGACCGTTCTGGATATTCAAGGACGTTGAGGTCGAGGTCGACCTTGACGTCGAGACACATGTCTTAAAGGTTGCCCCTTTTTTCCAGGGAATAGTTCTTTTTTAATATTGAAGTGCTTTACTTTTATGTGCTTTTTTTACGTTTTTTTATGCTTTTTTTTTCTCAAAATGTTTTTTTTTTTTTTCAGGAAAATCTAAGAATAACTCGTAATAGAAGAAAATTATATTAAATTTAAGTTAGTCCATACAAAATAAGAAAGTATCCCGTGGAAAGAAAATGATAATAAGTTAAATGCACAATATATGGTAATTCATCCAGGAGGTTCTATTGATGACATTTGCAGAATAGATATTTCCGCGTTCAGTATATTTCTTATGACTTGTCGTGCAACATACGTATTTTAAACTGTTTTTCTTGAAACTTAACTATTGGAGGGAATACGTCTTGATTTTGTATGGCTGAGTTGTATCGTTTCTTGTGTTTTTTATTCTTTTGCGGATATTAGCTATGACCTTTTCTTTGATAGGATAGTAGTAGTGGCTTGTTTGAACGATGCTGAACAGGAAATTGACTCAACGATGGCTATAAATAGACTTTTGGTTTCAAAGTTTAAAAATAATGAATAGCCACAAAGATATGATCAGAGATGGGAAATTTAAAATCCATCTTTGTTGTTTTCAAGCCGAAATGGGCAATGGACGATAACTCTGTAAAAATACAGATAACAATTAAAATTGTTAAGTCACGTATTGGTTTAATATGTATTATCTTGAATAAGTAAATTATGGGTGGTATTTTTGCAATATCTCCCTACCATAGCTGCCCCAACTACCTATGCTCCAGCTCTAGGCAAAAATTATCTGTAGCAAATATCTATTTCTATGTTTTCAAGCTGTTTAATTTGTTTTTATTCTCTATTGATGTATTATATTTTATAACTATTTTCTGTTTCTTTTCTCTGTGTGTTTTTTTTAAGTATGTCCTGCTTAACTTTTAATGTGCATAATGCAAGTATTTTTTCAATTGTCATTTGTTCTGCTACCATGTTTTATGGATACCATTTTTCCTACTTGTTGTAAAGAGTCTAGATTCATAGAAAAGATTCTAAGAGTTTAAGTTCCGTGGTGAGGGGTGAAAGATAATGAAATTTCTCTCTTTTTTTCTTTTTTCTGTAATCATTATAACTTGCGATGACAATGGTGAATTAATTCAAAAGATTAGTTCGTGCTCAGAATTTAACAGAAAATAAGTGGGAAGTAGGGATAAGGAAAATAGCTTAGAAAACAGGAGAATCAGTGTTTGCGACGGACAGTTTTGTTAAAATATGGAATCAAGGTATAGAGACTACGAGAGTAATTTGGCCTAAGTTTAGTTTTACTGTGTATAAAATCCAAACATAACCTTAATATCTTCTCAACTGTTTTCATAATTTAAGCGAGCTAAGAACCTTAGTGAAACTTGGACCTTTGGGTTCAGGACCTTCGACATTAGAGGGCGATTACCAGGATCCGACAAGAAATTAGTGAAAAATAAAAAAAAAGTAAAATAAGTGTTAGTCAACGTGAGACAATGCAACAATAAATATGTGCTTGAACTAGAGTATGTCCTTGCATGATTGCCCAGAATCAAGGAAAGTCAGCCAGAATAAAAAGTATTCATGCTATAGCTAGTGGCAAGCCTAACCCTGAGTAATAAATATGAATGCGAAGTAAAACAGAATATTGTAGATTTTTATGAAGAATAATATTCCAAATTTATGAAAAGATAAATAAATTACGAATAAAAGAATGTTTTTTTATAAACAATTATTACGAGCAAGGAATGCGCGATTTGTTTTCTCGTCAAAATAAAAATTAACACCTGGATAAATTAATGTCGCAAATTACCACCATAATGTACATAACTTACAATATTGGTAACTGGCGCTAATGTTTAAAGAAAAAATCACCAGTCACATCTATATTTTTATTTTTTTTGTATTTTTTTTTCAAGATTATTAATTATATTTTTTCAGAAACTCAGATAGAATACTTTCTATTGTACTAATTTTGTCAATTAGATTAATTATTGTAATTTTGTCTAATCATTACTGAATAAATACCTAACGGTAGATGACGTTGGTGATATTTTTTTAGCGACACTGGTGCCAGTTTCTCCTCTTGGAAGTTATCCATACTTATCGGCAGTGGTGTAATTTCGTCAAAATCCTGGGGGATTTTTCTTAAATCAAGTGGAAATGACAGTGAAAACTGAAAAATGATCCATATCTTACCTTAAAGGCAAAGATATACTAAAGAAAACTGACCTGTTTCTCTGGATACTTGAATTATGCAGGCTTATCTTAGTTTTGACCAAATTTGTTGTAGAAACTATATTTCGGCTGGAGGGGGGCAAGTTGAGGTCTGGAGGGGGCATTTCCCCCCCCCCCTGCCCCATAGGAAATTACGCCCCTGATTTTTGAGTTTGGTCGTACTCTTGGCATATCTTAGGAAAATTATTTTCTGAGCGTCCTGCTGTCTAAATTATACATTTTTCATCGCATAAATACTTGCCTGAATCAGCTCTGTTGGGCAAGCCTTTAGAAATGTAATTAAAATTTTCTTTTCTCTTTGTTTAATAGATATTTTGTATTTCTGTGTTGAAATAAACGAATTTTTAATCTCAGTTTCCTCGACTGTATTTGGACCTTATAGTATCATATTTTAAGGTCTTAAATATTGGAAATAGTCTGTTTTAAGAAGGGAATGCACTTGGACTTTGTGTATTCTTGACTATATTTGGACCTCCTTGTTTGATGTTTTTAACATCGTTTGTTTTTAGGAAGGGATGCGTAATATTTAATTGCGCCTTTTTATTTTGCAATTAACAGTATACTTGGATAACATACCACTTCCAAGAAAGACAGCAAACTGATTAGAAGCCTATTATCGGGGCTTCAAAAGGGCTATTAAGAACAACAACATCCGGGTGAAAGCTCCGCTCTTATTGCCTAAACGGAAGTCTATTTTGGACAAATATGCTTTTTTGGAAAGGGAAATACACTGAATATTTTTTTTCATCAAAACACTGTTCTGCAAAAGTTAAAGTTTGTTAAAATCTAACTTAAGTAGTGAGGGGTTCGATGCCTCTCCTCAAATTTAGTGTAATGCTTGATATTGCATTAAAAACAAACAGAAATCTAAATTTAAAAATAAGTTTTTTCAAATGAAGTGGGAACGATATTAAAACTTAAAACGAACATGAATTATTCTGTATATGAGGGGATTTTTACCGCTCTTCCCCGCTCTTTACCCTGAAATTTGACTTTTTGTTTCTTCTGATTTAAAAGGGACTGCCCAAGCACTGGGCAGGTGGAATAGAATAGAGTATTTTTTACAACATCTAAAAGGTAATCGTTTATTTACTTTTTTCACTCGTAAATGCTTTCGATGTAGCGCTATGAGGCTTCTTCGTAAGAGTTGGGGGCATAGGGGGCAGCCCCTCTCATATATGGCATGATTTCTGTTCTATTAAGTTTGAATGTCACTCTTTACTTTCATTTGGAAAAACGTTTTCCATAACTCTTGCGTACCACATAAGTATAACTATTTTGGGCCAGAAAATTACGCCGGAGCTGTAATAATTTGATGCTGGACCAGAAGTGTCAAATTCGAACCACAGCGATCGTGAAATTTTGATTTGTGTCGATGAAAATGAACCGAAATTATTTTTTTTTTAAGTTTCCACGAAATAAGTTTTCAAAAAAAGTAAACAGCTACATTAAAGCAAAAAGGATCTGACGTAATGTGAAATAATTTTCCAAGTGTAAAGCAACCAAAAAAAAACATCAATAAAAATGACACCCAAAATCAACAGAATTCGAGTCAAACTCAATACGATCAGAAATTAAGATGAGTGCGGCAGACTCCCCCATGCCTTTTGAAGACCAGAACATAAATTGAACTTTACTGAAAGCAAAATACACTTTAAATGTTTCTACTTTTTCTAACTTTAATAAATCCATAATTATTAAGACTTTAAGGAACAAATATCAGTATAAGCATGCTAAACTATCAATCCATTTTCATTTTCTCAATAATCTTGGTTATGATGTATTTTTTTCAATACTATGAGAAATAGGAATATTCAGCTCGAAAAGTGCAAATTCCGCAGAATGGCATAAGTGACGCATAATTGGCTTGCTTTGACAAATTTAACACACACCTCATTCCCCCACTCCTATATACCTTAAGTAAATTCATCATGGGTCTCTTGATCCGGTTGCAGGATTGTCAATAGATTGGCGCAGTTTGACTGTCAATGAGAATGGAAATCCTGCGGCCTGACTATCAACTTTAGAAATAAGTATATCAAATAGTTTTGTGGTAGAAAACTATAAATAACTTTCTGTGCTAATAGTAATCGAAACTCGGATTTGTGAAGCAATATCCATATCATCCGTATCCATATCTTGTTTTATCTAAATATCCCAACTAATTACTTTATGATAGCGGAGTGGACAAACCCGCGCTCGGGAATGACGAGTATGAGGGTTCAATCGTCCGTGTCGCAAGGAATCTTGTCTTGATGATTCCATGGTATTTTATTTTTTATTAAAATACTGAAAATAGTAAAAGTACTACTACTATTAACAACTCACCGCAGCACCAAGCCGCCTGAGGCCAACATAGCTAGGCACGCTCCTCCTCAATCCGAATCTATTCAAAGCCTCTTTACGCCCTCCCAGGAAGTCCCCATTTCTTTTAAATCTTTCTCTATGATTTCCTTCCACCCCAACCCCTAAACACCCCAAACACTACTATGTGTTTAGCCCTAGACGGTTGGTCGAAAAGGACAATATGTCATCCTTCATCTGCAGAACGTGCCCTAGCCATCTCAACCATTCTTTCATTATAGCCCTAGAAAACGGATTGAACCACACTTTTCGTACAGCCTACTGTTTGAAATGCGGTCAGTCAGCAAGGTACCCAGAACAATCCGTAGGCAGTTTCTCTGGAAAATATCAAGCAAAGCTTCATCCGCTTTTCGGAGCCCCCATGCTTCAGAACCATATTTGACCACTGTCATCATTTTAGCTTCCAGTATTCAAATCTTGGTTCGCAAACTCATCTTCCTTTCTTCCAAACTTTTTCTAACTGTGAAAAAACACCCTGAGCCTTGGCTATTCTACTTTTAACATCTTCACTGCTCCCACCATCTTTACTAATAATACTACCCAGGTAAGTGAAGCTGTTCACCTGATCAATCTTTTTGTTACCCAACGTCACTTTTCATCTTCACTTATTCCTAGCCTTAGTGACTTAGTCTTCCTAACATCAATTTTCAACCCAATTCTAGCACCTTGAACTCGCAAAACCTCTAGAATTTCATTCATGTTGCTCACACTTTCATCTAGGTTGCTTAAATCATCAGCGTAACCTAAGTCCAGGAAAGTTTTTCTTCCCCATTTGATTCCGTGTTCTCCCATTGCCTTTCCTGTGCTCCTTAAGATAAAGTCCATCAAAATGATCCATATAAAGGGGATTATTAAATCCCCTCTTAACCCTTCTTAACTGTAGATTTAATACGAAACCTTCAAAAACAAAATGTAGGCAATATTTGCGTTTAGGTGTATAGGCCGCAATTACCTCTATGATGTGGACAACATCATAGATCACGGTTGCAGGGGTAACTGCAACCGAGCAAACCACGGACTATGGTAACTCAAATTTAAAAATGTGTTTTGAAAGAAAAACTAATTATTGGGGAAAAAAAATGCCATTTGTAGCTGATTCCGCAATGTTAACCAGTATCTCGATAGTCTTAATAGGAAAATGTCACCTCTAAAACAAATTTATGGGAATTTTGAAAACTAGCTTTAAACCCTTACAAAAAAGGTGTCGGATCGAAATAAAAAGTGCCCAATTGGAATCGCCATTCCCAAAAACCCTGTACAGGAAGATCACTTTTTTTACATGGGTAAAACTGATATTTCCCCTTTTTCTTTTCCTCTACTGCTAGTGGGATCTAGTAAAGGAGGAACCCCTGGGAATCAGGAAACAGGGCCCTTAAAGTAGGACATCATATCCCATAAAAGCAACTTCACAAAACATACGTTTATTGAATTGTATTTCCAAATGAAAAAAAAAATGAATTTGATTTTAAATAACAAGTTATGTTACTTACTAAAGCACATAGATATTACAATTTCATTTCAAATGAACCCTTAAACATATCTCTATGATGTTTCCCCTATAAAGCTAATAATAAAATAAATATGTATATACTGATGAAGAAGAAGAAGCAGGAGAATACAAAGGAGAAACCTCAAAGCTTCCCATGCAAAAAAGGATTTTCATTATTCCTCAAGGTATGGGACAGTAATTCTTCTAAATGGGGCTTTCTGTTATGGAGATTCCAATAGTACAGTTTCCATTTTGAACCGAAACCATTTTTTTCAGGTTTCATCCTATTTTTCAAATGTCTAGTAGATTTGTTTTTGCAATAAACATTTATGCTTAATATTATTTGCTGAGCTAATAATTAGACTTTCCACTTTTCTTTTCAAGCAATTTGTAAGACATTCGTGACTTTCGGTTGAAAATTGGCATGTGGCTATTGACCTGACAGCCATTTGTGGATTTTATTTATAAAATTTTATCTGTTTTTTTTTGTTTTTTTTTGCCGGGCGTTTCGATATATTTTCCGAATAATTTTGTTGAAGTGGAAACGCTGCTAATAATTTACCAAGATAAACTTATTATTATTGGATTGTTGTCCCCCATTTCAAAGACTTCGTGGTAACGAACCATAAGCAAGGAGCGGAAGGGCTCAATAGTAACCGAAACTCTGATAATAATTGATATATTCGAAAATTTGCTTTTTATGCAGATTCCAAATATATAAAATTCATGAAGTTTAATGTTGCTCATCAAAATGGAGAGAAACACCTCCATAGAGTGCAACCATAAAAATAGGGCCTTTCGACAACCTGATTGCAGATAGTCTGTTTTGATAAAAACAAATTCGGTTACTATGTGCTAGAGTTCGCTTTTTACATAATAATTTATTTTCTATTATTTTAGATTTATTATTTAATTTATTTAGGCTACATCTCTAACTCTCACTAATTTTTTTAATTATTATTATTTAATTTTTTAATTTATTTTTACTTTATTAATTAATTATCAATATATTAATTGTTTTTATTTATTAAATGTGACCTCTACTTTGTTTTAATAAAAATAAACTTAAAAAATCACAAAATGATTATAACCGTTGTATTATTCATTGGATATTTTGCCCCCCAAAATTTCTGCACCCCGGGCAAGTGCCCCCTCTGCCATCCCTAGAACCACCTCAACCCCGACTTGACTTGAAAATTACACTACCTTGAAAAGCCGTAAATGTTTGTATTTGTGGAAGCTTGTAACAGACGGAATTCGTTTAAAGCGTCAAACATCACTCTTAGGCCGCCCCCCCTGCCCCTTCCCCTAAACTTTCGGTGTGGGTACATAAATTTTTCATCTTAAGTTCAAACTATATTAAAGTAGAGGGTGTAGTTAATACCTCAAAATAATTAACAAATTATTAATTGATTAATGAAATAAAAATAAATAGAAAATATTTAAATAATAACGATAATTAAAAATAATTAAATAATTAAACTAAAAAATAATTAAAACACTAACTATTAATTTATTGACAAATCGAAAATAATGTTGTTAATAAAGGAAAATTTTGTTAAAATTTGGCCTGGAATTTTTTGGGAGATGGGGTGGGGGGTGCTGGTCAAGATCTTGCCCCGGGCGCAAGAGAAGCCAGAACCGCCCCTTTTATGTGTAACATTGTATTTATTTTCTTTTTGAAATCTAATAATCTTGATTAAAGACCCCAGTCCCCCACGTATAGGGTATTAAATATACACTAGGGCCATCATTTCCACTTTAGATGCAAAGTTTACGTACCCACATCGAAACTTCATTGAGGGGGGAGGGTTCTGAGACGATGTTTGAGGTTATAAACGAATTCTGTCTATCAATAGTGATAGTGTATACAGTTTCACGATAGATGGTATAATGCACAGTTTATATAATTGGCAGTATGATCTTTCCCTATCTCACCCATTATAAAAACCCGGACCGAGGTGCGATTGCTCCAGAGAATGTATAAACTGGTATAAACATAAGCGGCATTAGATCTTTTCACGGGTAGACAAAGAATAATCACCTACGGAACAAGTACTGACAAAACCACTTGATCGGCTCACCAATAAGTGGACAATAAGTGCAGAAATAAGTGGGAGGAGCTTTTTCTTCGCACCGAGAATAAAGAGCCAGAAATCCTCTGCGGTAAACTTACCGGATAATTATATAAACTGTGGTATAATGCAACCAGGTTTCACGATAGATGGTATAAAGCGACCAATCCCTCTATATTATGGAGGTATAAAGTGATCAAACATGTTTTGAAATTATAGTTGAGATTGTATAATGCCATCAGACTGGCTTAGACGATGCACGCTTTACCAAGTTCGTTCACCATAACATGTTTTTTTTCTGGTTCAATATTCAAAATTCATTATATTGTGTATTCAGAAATATGGGCTTACAGCTGGAGGGCTTATACGCGTGTTTTTCCGGTATAAATATCGAGCAAATTAGTCTATCTGTATCAGTTGATTAATAGAAGTTGTAATAAGCCTATTGGAATCAAATTTACCTGTTTTTTCTAATGGAGAACAAAAGGATTGCAAGGATAAGTAAATATACATTATTTGTGAATTATCATAAGAACATAACCCCCTTTTTTCCTATAGATATCTGCAAATATGTCCTTCGGATTTGGTGATTCGTATTTAGCGATATTTAAATCTGGCTTTTACTTTAGACAGTGAGCAAAGGTTTTTTTTCGCTATAGCTGCCTTTTAATTACCTGTAATAATTTTCGAATTGACAAGGGATCGTATGTTTTCGCTAGCTTCAAAGCAGAAGGCCAGGTTTAAAGATATCTGGGTAAAATAGCGTTCGCAACAATTTCTATTTTAACTCAACAGATAGCAATTATCTTCCGTGTCATATATAATTGAGACGATCATTGTTTACTCGGCTAGTAATTTATAATCAGCTACTTGTATGTGCGCGTGTGTATTTACTAAAGGGGGTAAATTCAGGTATCCTATTTAAAAATGTGTTTTATGACATTCCATACCGGTATACGCTATTCGGTTCTGAATGTTTCTTATGTATCTTTACAGAAATATCTTGCTTTTTAAGAGTATAGATTGAACAATACGTCTCCTTTAAATACAAACAATATCAGGAAGAAAACCATAGTGGGACTGGGGAAGAAAACCATAACTTTGCTACATGACTTTTGGTACTTATTTAGTATCCAGTAAACACGTGAGTAGTACTATAACGAAATGGTTCATTGGAAAAAATAGGTTATTGCTAATGATACCTCCTTACAAATATTTTTTTATTTTACTTTATTGCTATTAGTCAAAACATTGCATTGTGTATGCCACACCAAACTAGTGAATATTTATCAGGGCTTTTTTTTCTGTTCAATTATTTTCATTGTAATTAATAACATGACAAAATGGTGAAATATAGAATTGACTAAGCTCTATTTTGACTACTTTATATTTAGTTAAAATAATATATTTAGTTAAATAATAAGTATTTAGTTAAAATAAAGCTAGGAGGGGGAATTCAGTTTTGAGGGAAGTGTAAAATGGTACTTATTTAATACCCCGGTAAACATGTGACTAGAAAAGACTGAAATTAATTTTTATTTCCAGGACTCTGATAATCAAGCGTCAAGTCAAAAGCGAGCAAATCTCAATTGTGAGACTGACACCACTGACACGGACATGATCAGAAGCATGAACTTGAGGAGAGATAGTGTGATCCATTTCGCACCTCGAACAGATTATACCGAGCTAGCTGTAACTTCCACGGTAAGTACCATTTATCAGATACCTTTCAACTTTATAGCGCACTCACAATTTCGTTTTACAAATTTTTTTTTTAACTTTAGCACATGTATGCCATCTCTGAGCCGATGGCTTTTACTTGAAACAGTGAGCAAAGGTTTTTTTCGCTATAGCTGCCTTTTAATTACCTGTAATAACTTTCGAATTGAAAAGGGATTGTATATTTTCGCTAACTTCAAAGCAGAAGGCCAGATTTAAAGATATGTGTGTAAAATAGCGTTCGCAACAATTTCTATTTTAACTCAACAGATTGCAATTATCTTCCTTGTCATATATAATTGAGACGATCATTGTTTACTTGGCTAGTAATTTATAATCAGCTACTTGTATGTGCACGTGTGTATTTACTAAAGGGGGTGATTATTTAAGAAAAAAGACGAGACGGGGGGGGAGGGGAAGGGACGCCCACCATTAATATTCAGAATAAATAATAGATAAAGTAAATTTGTATTTTTTTTTCATGTATCATATTTAAAAATGTGTTTTATGACATTCCATACAGGTATAGGCTATTCGGTTCTAAATGTTTCTTATGTACCTTTGCAGAAATATCTTGTTTTTAAGAGTATAATTGAACAATATGTCTCCTTTAAATACAAACAATATCAGGAAGAAAACCATAGTGGGGTTGGGGAAGAAAACCATAACTTTGCTACATGACTTTTGGTACTTATTTAGTATCCAGTAAACACACGAGTAGTACTATAACGAAATGGTTCATTGGAAAAATAGGTTATTGCTAATGATAACTCCTTGACAAATATTTTTTTTTTATTTTAATTTATTGCTATTAGTCAAAACATTGCATTGTGTATGCCAAACCAAACTAGTGAATATTTATCGGGTTTTACATCTGTTGCGCACAATGGAGGGTTCTGCCATTTTCGTTACTAATGAATTATCTGACTACGGCATGGATTTGTCAGAAAAAAGAGTCTGTTTATGAGCAATATAATGCTAGGAGGGGGAATTCGGTTTTGAGGGTGGGGTGAAAAATTGACATAGTCTTTTAACTTTATAAAATAATGGATATTTCAAATGGAAAATAAACCTTTTTTTCTATAGATTAATGAATTATCTCCACCATCACCATCAAGTCATGACGCATCCATTTTTAGTGGACCTGAACCAATCATCGCACCACCAATGCAGTTTAGGGATGAGGCTACACTAGTTCTTGATAATATGGAGTGGTATAGAGGTTTTTTAAATGATGGTTTTGGGAAGATGGCCAGCCTAGATGATTTAACCTATGTAATTGACATGGTGGAGGACCCGGAATGGAAAAATAGATTTGTAAGAGAACACTTACGTGGTGTTAGTAGTAGTACTAGTACATCTCAACTGGGTCCTCGTAAAGAAATTCCGTCACAGGACAATATAGGCTGGCTTGATCATCTATCCCCAAACACCCTGGAAGACATACTAAGTAGCCTAGGGGATTTCATGCCACGTCAATCCAATGCAATTGAACAGACTGGGGGTGGTGCTATTGACGATTCTATGCCACCTCCCACCATTCTGGTTAATGATACCGCTAGTAATAGTACTAATAATGATATAATATCACCACAACTATCCCCACTTCCAGATTTTTTTCTTTCCAACTCTGCCTTGCACCATATAAAAGTCTACATCGCCAAATTCGGTGACCCCTTTAACTCTTTGGTGTCAGGGAATAACACATCCCGTGGACATTACCCCTTTATATGTTAACAAGATTCGAGCCCTTCTTGAACAACAGATGGGGGTCAGTTTAAAAGCATCAATAGCACTAAAATATTTTTTTTAATGAAAATGCGAGTGAGCTGTATTCAAAATACTTGCACACAGAGATGTTGGCAATTCGCCCGCATTTATCAAATTATGAGGAAGTTTTTTTAGATTGGGTTAATAGTATTCAAAATAAAGTGGATAATTATAACGAAGAGGGTAGCGGGTCGGTGGTTTTATTTATTGAGAGTTTAAACGTTAATATTTGTAGATTTAAAAAGAATTTTATTTTAAGAGGGGGAGCGGAGTCGGGTTCTATAGTTTTAAAATATCATTCAGATTTAGAGGGTTGTAGGGGGATACAACGAATCTTTTTCGATGCGAGGCTACAGTGTTTCAAGTATACATTTTTGATTGTCGC
Source organism: Artemia sp. Qi Xiang Cuo (assembly GCF_049724085.1). Lineage (NCBI taxonomy): Eukaryota > Metazoa > Arthropoda > Branchiopoda > Anostraca > Artemiidae > Artemia > Artemia sp. Qi Xiang Cuo. Next base: position 23,426,371 of record NC_142796.1, on the reverse strand, counting down.
CTATAGACCCTGTGCGATAATGCCTCTAAGAAAAAGTGGGACACATTAGTAATTAATGGGATGGAGGGTTCAAAGTTTCCAATAGTAGATTTTAATTGTTTAAATGGTCTATTTCCCATGACATTAAAAGGAATTGATATTTTTGAGCGGGCTAATGCAGATTTAAGGATTGGTGTAACGGTGTTGCCGTATGAAACCGAATTTGAGGAGGGCCAGCGTTCCAAAAAGAAGGGTGTATTATTTGCAGTGAGGGATCCTTCAATTGAATCAGTGGAGCATTGGGTGTGGCTTCTATACACGCCAACCACTGAGCCTGATTCAATTGGACATTTTATTCCAATTACCGATAAAAGTAGGTTTCTAAGTGAGGGTTAACATCGGGGTGGTGTATGTTATTATTGTCCGACATGCCTCTCAAGATTTCGCTCTGATTTAAAGTTAAAGCATCACATGAAACACTGTAAACGACATGAATACCAGTCTCTGGAGACGATATGCGGAGATAGAGCGATCTTACGTTTTAAGAATTTCCAGAACACGCTCCTGAAGAGCAATAAGATCACTTTAGACTGCGAGGCGAGACTCACAGACGTGTACGATTCGTCAAACTCAAATAGTGTTGAAATACAGGAAGCCATAGGGGTCTCTTACGCTCATGCGCAACGAGATTCCAATAATACAATGCAAGTGCTGGATGAAGTTGAGTCGTTGGGTGGCGAAGACTGCATGCGCTCGGCATTGGTCAGTCTAATCAAAACAGCGAACGGTGCAATTTCACGCCTTCGTTACATAAACTATCCTATGCTCCTATCACCAGATGACATATTGGCCATTAAAAATCGTAAAATACGTTGGGTTTGCAAGGGGGAATTTGATGATGGTGTTTGGAATGGGGGGAGGAGGAAGGTGATCGACCATGATCATTTTTGGCAGGAAATTACATCGGGAGGGAGTAACTTTAGAGGGGTTGCACATCAGTTGTGCAATTTAAACGTTGGACAGCAATATTTCGTACCTGCTTTTATACACAATTCCAATTATGACTTAAAGTTTGTTCTACCGGCGTTGGCCCGCATTGCCAAGGGTGGAGTTGTAGATGACGCATGGATAGATGGTTCTTTTTCGTATAATATCATACCCAAATCATCGGAGAAGCTACTGCTGCTAGAATTCATGTGGGAAACAGTTGACAAGGGTAACACGTGCCTGAATTAAATCCGTTTTTTAGACTCTTTCAGCTTCTTCCCCAAATCCTTAAGTCAATTGATTCAGGCACAGAAAAGTGACAATTTTGATAGCTTCTCCCTCCTCAAACAGCGCTTCCGCGATGATGAAATGTATGATTTATTAACGTGTAAGGGCATATATGCATATGATTATTACAACTCTGCTTCGAGGCTAGATGAGGTGTCATTACCGCCCATTGAAGTTTTTTACAATTCCCTTACTGAGAGTGAGTGCACCACTAGCGACTATGAATTTGCTAAGAGGGTTTGGGTAAAGGGTGAATATAAAACGGGTGGGATTATTGTAAACTATACTTGGCCAGTGACGTACTCACTCTTCTGGACATTGTGTGCAAGAATACGGATAAAATCTATGGGGAATTTGGGTTGGATTTAGGGTATTATTTTTCCGCTTGAGCACAATGCTAAAGCGCCTCCCATTTTAAGGGCTAGTTGCTTCGGCAGGTGAGTTGTTACACACTCCTAAGCAGTTTCCGACCTCCATGGCCACCGTCCTGCTGTCTGGAGCAACCAACTCCTTTCCGTGGGATCGGGAATATGCATTTGTTTGAGCGCTTTAACCGGACATTTGGTTCATCCCACAGCGCCAGTTCTGCTTACCAAAAGTGGCCCACTGGGCACTCGGATCCGAAATCCTTGCCGCCAACAACACCACGGTCGGCAAGGCATCTCACCCATTGAAAGTTTGAGAATAGGTTGAGGTCATTACGGCCCCAAGGCCTCTAATCATTCGCTTTACCGGATGAGACTCCCGTCTATTTTGCTTGAGCGCCAGCTATCCTGAGGGACACGTCGGGAGGAACCAGCTACTAGATGGCTCGATGAGTCTTTTGCCCCTATACAACGCTCCGACGATCAATGTGCACGTAAGACTCGCGTCGGGTCTCCCTCAGGGTTTCACTTGACTTCGACCTGACCAGGTATAGGTCCCCATCTATCAGGTACCATCATGTGTGCTCTAGGTGCGTCGCATCCGTAACGGGATCACGACGCCCCTGGGATGCACTCTCTCCAGAGGAGAAGGATCTTCAATTAGCATCGCAAGCAATGCCTTAACTTTCATTCCGCCATCGGTCTTCTTATCGACCTACGACTTGCACACAAGTTAGACTCCTTGGTCCGTGTTTCAAGACGGGTCAGAAGGAACTCGCCTACTCTCCGCTCACCCAGGAGACCCACAAAGAGGCTCCCAGCAACAGAAGCCGGGCTGAATCGTTGCCGGGAATCCAGCGTCTTGAAGCCGAAGCAACAAGAGCACTGGGTCCGTTGACACCGTTCCAGCCGCGTGCGGATTACGAATCCACCCGGGAATAAACGCCGTGAGCAACGTAGATGACCAGCATGACCAGAGAAAAGCCGAGGCTGCCCTCAGCGATCACATCAGCACTCGCCACATGCAACAAGGATACCAAAGATGGCTCGAACTTCAATAGTCCTTCTGTTTTAAACCCCTGGAGGATTTCACGCAATGTTTAACTCTCTCTTCAGAGTTCTTTTCAACTTTCCCTTGCGGTACTTGTGTTATTTTGTTCTCAATTTCGTATTTATCATTATTGTTTTTGTCCACCCGTATTAACTCGTAATTCAACCCAACAACTAATATCTAGATTAATCGTAATGCCTATCTTAATTTCGAAAGACTTTAATTCACCACTCTCGGGTACCGCGGGCCAAAGTCATTATTCATTTATATTGGCACCAAGACGGACTTAATATTACCACCCACACAGACTCTGGTTACCTAGACTACAGAAGGAATCTCGTGATACGGCTAGATGGGATTATCCCTCTTCGCTTGCCGCTCCTATTGGACTCAGGGTTAGTTTCTTGTCCTCCGCTGACTCATATGCTTAAGTCAAGCGGGTCGTCTCGCCTGAGCTGAGGCCGGGGGTTTTATATAAACTGACAGGGTCATTTGTTTTTCAAACAAATCATCCAAAGTCACCTCCTTACCACTAACCCTGTAGTGCCAGCAAGCCCCTTGGAGTCAACAGTTCAACATCAAATAAACCA
>NC_142796.1:23400611-23418111 GCF_049724085.1 Artemia sp. Qi Xiang Cuo | reverse complement strand
TCCAACAGCTTGAATGGTTGAAATACACCCTCAAAAAATTGTCCCAAATTCTTCTCTCGCCTTAGAATTGGTTAACGGAAGCTTTAGGTAGTGAATGACTAGACCATTGCTCAAGCGCTAACCATCTGCCCTTCCATCAATCACGCTCAATTTTTCTTTTCTATAGCGACCCCCTCATATAAGGTCTGCGATTTAATGGCAGGGGTTCAGCATGCAAATTTTTAATTAATTATTAAACAAAATTTGAACATTTTCGGAATTGGGGTCTCTAAGTCCACCAGCCTGAATTGTTCAAATCCACTAGCCATCTCATCTCATACCATACACTTAGCGGCGGCTATTCCACAGACACACACACACACACACACACACACACATTTTCAAATGGGGTTCCATGTCCACCGCTTCCATCGCTAACCATCGCTAACCCAAATCCACTAGCTCAGAATTGAGGTCTTTGTCCACCAGCCTGAAGGGTTAAAATCACCTAGCTCAAAATTGGGGTCTTAGTCCACCGCTTCCATCGCTAACCCAAATCCACTAGCTCAGAATTGGGGTCTTAGTCTACCAGCCTGAATTGTAGAAATCACCTAGCTCAGAATTGGGGTCTTAGTCCACCGCTTCCATCACTAACCATCACTAACTCAAATCCACTAGCTTAGAATTGGGGTTTTAGTCTACCAGCCCGAATGGTTGAAATCACCTAGCTCAGAATTGGGGTCTTAGTCCACCGCTTCCATCGCTAACCGTTGCTAACCCAAATCCACTTTAATTTTAATTTTATATACACCCCACCTAAATCTTGGTCGGTGTTTTTTCGGCAGGGTTTAATACTGAACATTTTAGTTGGCGCCCCCCCGCCAAGTTTCGCGGGAAATTTACTTACAAGCTTTTTTTTTTTTTTCATTCAAGCTTCTCTCTTCAGGATAGGTGGGGAGGGGGTGCCCGTCGTCTCCAATCACTTTCCAAATAGGGGGTGGAGGGTAGGCTAATTCTCGTAGCAGCCCCATTCCGTCGTGGTATGATTCACATTTTCAACACCTGGCGTCCAGACTATCATATAATCTAACAAGCATACAACTACCCCAAATCAGTATCAATAAATAAATGAAACCCAAAACGAGCAAAAATTCAAATAAATATTAGAGTCATACTCATAACGATCATAAATTATTATGAGCCGGGTTAAAAACCCCTGTGTCTTCTAAATGCCTGAACACAATTTGTACTATCCTGAAAAAAAAAATTCAAATTAGTTTACTGAAAAAAAATTGTCGTTGTCAATTTAATATGCATATGATGATATTTTTTCCCTAAAATTACACTAATTTTTGATTTCTAGAAGTTGCAAAAATGAAAACATTTAAAAGAATTGTTTTCAATAAAGCACCACTGACGCAGTACTTTTTAGGCTTTGTAGTGAGGCGATACCCAAACTCTTGTTTATAGTTATTTTTATTCCATCCACATTTCATTTGCGTATTGAATATATATTTCACTTGTTTTAAGATTTAATTAGTCATTTACATTGATATGTATTGTATGTTTGTCCTCATTGATTGTTTAATTAATTTCTGTTAGTTTTAAGTTTCATTTGTACTTTAATAGCAAAATTTGTTTTTGTTTTAAGCTTGAGTTTCATATCCAATCCAAGCATTACTCGCTCTAAGCTCTATTTATCCATTTATATTATTACTTGTTGTGTGTTTTTTGTATGAATTTTTATTTAATTTCTGTTTGTTTCGGGTTTAATTTATGCTTTAATAGTAATTTCTGGTCGTTTCTAGTTTGAATTTTAAAAGGTATTTGTATCTACTGAGCTTAAGTTTAAAATGGCCTTTACTTTTCTTTGAAAAACTTATTTTTTGGAAAGTTTTTTTTTAATTAATAATTAGTAAAGATATTGGGAGCAGTGAAGATGTTAAAAGTAGAATAGCCAAGGTTCAGGGTGTTTTTTTTCACAATTAAAAAAAAGTTTGGAATAATAGGAAGATAAGTCTGCAAACCAAGATTAGAATATTAGAAGCTACAGTGGTGACAGTAGTCAAATATGGCTCTGAAGCATGGGCGCTTTGAAAAGCGGATGAAGATTTGCTAGATATATTCCAGAGAATTTGCTTAAGGATTGTTCTTGGTACCCGGATGACTGACCGTATTTCAAACAATAGGCTCTACGGAAAATGTGGTTCAATACCGATCTCTAGGGCTATAATGAAAGAAAGGTTGAGATAGCAGGGCACGTTTTCCGGATGAAGTGTGTCAGATTACCGAAGATTGTTCTTTTTGACGAACCGTCTAGGGCTAAAAGGAAAGCAGGTCGTCCTCGTCTGGGGTGGGAGGATGTCGGTGAGGAAGATTCAAGTAACCTGAGAAAATCATGAGAAGGTTTAAAGAGGGAGGCTTTGTCTATAGTGGGATGAAGGATGAACATGCGCGACTGTGCTAGCCACTGGAAAATTGATGCTGCGGTGAATTATTAGCAGTAGTAGTAGTAGTAGAAAATGGATAATAGCACGAGAATAAGCGAAAGACAAATTTATCTTCAGAATTATCAATCCAAAGTTAGCACATTTGCTGGATTAGACAATGGACTAGATGAAATGGACTAACACTTCATGCTTTAAAGATTAATTGGAAACTTTTTAGGAACAAAACAAAGGAGGTTACTAAATAGCAATCAAAGGCTGGAAGGAGTAAGCTCTGTAGGTCGTTGCTGGTTCAGTCGTAAAACTCCTTGCTCTAATTCTTTTGGCAAAAATTATTTTTAACATATCCTAATAAGTCAACCTTGATCTCAGAGTCATCTGTATTAATTTCACCTTTCTCAGCAAATAAGTTGGGGCGTTTATTTTTTTTTAATATTTTATTTTTCTCTGTTTTATTTTAAATAACACTCTTCTCTCTCTCTCTCTATCTCTCTCTATCTCTATCTATATATCTCTATAGATCTCGCACACTCTATCACTCTCTCTCACTCTCTCTCACTCTCTCTCACTCTCTTTCTCTCTCTCCTCTTTTGCAAGTCCACCTAATTTCAATGGAAATAATCTCAGTACAATTAACAGACAAACGCAAGCTGAAAATAAAATGTTGAGAATTTTTTTGGTAAAATGAAGCAAAAAAAAACAAGTAGTCTAAGCTAAAGCTAATCAATAAAATACTAGATAAAAGTATTTTCAAGAACGAGGGTCTTATTCAGAGAAAGTACTGGATACACCCAACCACCCCCCCCCCCAAAAAAAACAAACAACAAACGAAAACAAAAAAGAAACCCGTAAACTGGTCTTAAAATAGGGAAAAAACTTCCTCCCCCCTACAAAAATTCTTTTGGTGCCCCCTCCCCCCCACCCGCAGAATCCTGGATACGTCCTTGGGAAAACTCTATTTGACTTAAATTATGCAGATAATTTGAGTGACCCAAACAAAATATTAAAACAACCGGAATTTTTGAAGATTTTCATGGTTCAGGATTCCAGAATAGGTTTGAAAATTAGTGTTAAGAACATCAAGTTATATAAACTATGACATGTCGAGTAACCAAACAATCGAAGAAGTGAAATAGGATAGCTTCACTTATGTCCCATTCACAATGAGATTTTACTAGTATCGAGGTTTGGATCGCGCTAATTTAAACCAATCAGCATTTTTCGTAGATTTTTTCCGCCAATCAGATAAATTCTAAGAAAAATCTGATTGGGTCAAAATATTGCTAGCTAAACCTACATTATGAGCGTGCCTTGTCCAATGCTGATTCACAGTACCAATGAAAGACTAAAGGGGTATAAAGTAGAATAGTCAAGATGCACTTATGCAGGATGTTGTAGTTGAATAATGTTTTAAGGACCAAGAAAATAACCCTTGCCCCTCGGGCGTTATTTAGGACGAGATGGTGATTTTGTTTTTTTTAAATGAAAATACCAAAAAAAGTACTATTATGACGATACACAAAGACGGTATTACAAAATCTAGCGGAAAAGGGGGGGGGATCGAAATATTTTTGTTTAAAAACCGTTAATAAAGAGTACGGGTTTTGAAACTAGTATCCGATTCAATTGTATAGGGCTATCAAAGAGGCAAACTTGTGCCTCTATAAAGAGGCGACCCACCACAATGTTAAGCGATTTCCAGTCCTAGCGGTCGCAAAGAGACAGCGGTAATCGCATTTTGTATCCCAAGCTCAAACTAAGAAACGTGCAAAATTTCACCCCCCTCCGACTTTATCTTCATGGGTAAAAGTGGGTCGGAAGTTTCAACCCTCCGACCCCAGCCCCCCTTTATCGTTGTCCGATTGGGCTGAAATTTAGAGGTCAAGCTTTCCTAGGGCCCGGGAGATTATCCTCGAAATTTCAGCTCAATCCGATTACTCCTTCCCTGTTTTCCAAAAACCAAATATAGCCACTTAAAGTTCATTTTTTTTCTTGTTAGCCACGCCTACAGGCCACAGTTGGAAACTGATCGGGGTGAATGAGGACTCATTCAAAGCAGAATTCAACCTGTTAGGGCCTTTTGATATTTTCAGACCGAAAAAATTATCCCCCGAATTTACATTTACGAAAAACCTCGTTTTCCTATAAGAGCCCATGTTAATATTTCCCACCACAGCCCCCCTTTAACGTTGTCTGATCGGGCTGAAATTTAAAGGATAAGCTTTCCTGGGGCCTGGGAGCTTATCCTCGAAAGTTCAGCTCAATCTGATAACTCCTTCCCTGTTTTCCAAAAACCAAATCTCAGGTTTTGTGGGGATTTGCGTGCGTCAAAAATAGAGTCCACATACTAAAAATACAATTACAATTGTGTCTCTTTAGTATAGAGGTCGATACTCTTGACTGTCAGGCGGAAGACCCGGGTTCGATTTCCCATCAGAGGAAAGTTTCTATATACTGAACTTAAAATTTAAAAAAGAAACTCAGTTTCTTTTTTAAATTATTTGAAAAAAATCACGTTTTCTAAAGAGTTAAAGAGGCTGAGTTACAAGGTCAACCCTTAAAAAACCCTGTCGAGAAAGAAAAGAATGATACACAATCATCTAACAGTTAGTCAAGCAATAATAAGTAATAAACTGTACAAAAACGTGCAGAAATTATTTGAAAAAAACTACGTTTTCTAAAGAGTTAAAGACGCTGAGACACAAGTTCGAACCTCAAAACGTACAGGGATTAGAAGGTACAGTTGGGGAGCTGCCGCCCCCAAACACCCCCTTTCGCAGCCTTTAAATAAAAAAAAATTTAAACTGAAAGTAAGGAGCGACATTAAAACTTAAAACGAACAGAAATTATTCCGTATATAAAAGGGGTTGTGCCCTCCTCAACGCCTCGCTCTTTACGCTAAAGTTTTTATTGTTTAAAAAAAGAGTTGTGAGAAAGTCAAACTTTAGCGTAAAGAGCGAGGCGTTGAGGAGGGCACAGCCCCTTTCATATTCGAGATAATTTCTGTTCGTTTTAAGTTTTAATGTCGCTCCTTACTTTCAGTTTAAAAAAAATATTTAAAGGCTGCGAAAGCGGGGGGTTTGGGGGCGGCAGCCCCCCAACTGTACCTTCTAATCCCTGTACGTTTTAAGGGTCGAACTTTTGACTCAGCCTCTTTAACTCTTTCGAAAACGTAGTTTTTTTTCAAATAATAATGAGATGAAAGGTTAAGATAGGCTGTTAGCGTTGTACTGATGAAGTATGATAGTTAACCAAATATTTTGCTTTTTTAAAAACAGCTGCTAAACGAAAATTAGGACGTCCTCGAAAGGGCTGGAAAGAACTCATAAGAAACAGTTTGCAGGATTCGGAAACCTGATGGGAGTGAGTAAAGAGTGAACTGTAAAGAGAGAAGGAACGTGGCCTGCTTTGTTGGCCTCAGGCGGCCTGGTGATGCGATAATTTGTCAGTAGTAGAAGTACGAATCAATACCTCATGGCGCCGTGACAACAAACCTTGGTAAGTAAATGAGATGGTTAAATAAATGAACTAGTAAATATTTATTAATTTACAATAAGGCTGGTCAAATATTCTAAGAAAATAAAAGACAGACGATTCGAAAATAAGTTTTAGAAACAGATTTAAAAAATTTAACACAATAATTAGAAAGACATCGTCGTCTTTTGCCAGCGGGATTAGGTCTGTTCTTTCTTTCCCTACATAGAAAAACAAATTACCGAACTTAATAAGATGAGGAAAAAATAAATTACAAGTCAAAATAAATTTAAAGAAAATACAAAACTGACGCTGTACTTAAAAAGGCAATTCATTAGGTAAGAAGCCAGAGCATGATTTAGTTCCACAATAGCACTTCTTTTTTTAGCTGTTTTTGTCATCCTGTTTCCCGTAAGAGTACGTTAATTCTTCATTTTCATGAATATCTCTTACAGAAAAGAAAGAAATATGGGGAAACACTGTTTCAGTTCTCACTGGAACTGGGCACAAATTTTGCTGACATGAATGGTTAATATAACGTCTAATATGGTCAATTGCTTTTTCATCCACAATTGTAAGAATACATTTATTCTCATAAAATTCATTTAAGACAAATATATAGTTATAATCAACGGTCCCTTGCAGAGCAAATCTTTTCTCAGCCTTTACCTTACCAATAGCCTCGCCAGCGTATTCACAAACAAATTCTCCTTTAGAAATTTTCAATTTTGTTTTTAGTCCATTACCCTTTTTCTCAGTTTTAAAAACTTCAAGGCATTGAAGAGTTTCCTTATCAAAGAAGAGGTTGTCACAGGCTAAATCACACGTGTATAAAGACGATCATCCCCTTTTTGATTCTTTGAGTTAAAAGCTTGTTCCAAGACAAGTTAAGGATTCGATTTTACATTGTGACAAGAAGTCACAGCCTGTTATAGTTTTAAAAAATTCTTCAGGGCATGCTGGCCCTTGATTATTAGTAGTAGTGTATACACGATAGGAAAAATCTTCTGTATGGTCATAGTCATCACTCATATTGTTACTTTCCTAAACAATTTAATCATGCAAATTAGTTACTAAACTATAAAATTAAACATAACTGCGGCAGTTTATTTTTAATGGAAAAAAATGTGTATCTCTAGAAATCCTAAACATTCGTAGCTAAGTATAACATTGGGTAAAAACCCTTTGACCAGGAACAGCACCCATAACCTTTAAATCTGGTCTACGAACTGAGCTAGGGCTATGCACGATTGATTACAACGCTAATGGAGTTTGACTTTCAAACTAAGAACAAAGATGAACAAATTTAAAAGGCAAAAATAGCTGTTTTCCAAAAACCAAATATCAAGTTTTGTGGGGATTTGCTTGCGTCAAAAATAGATTCCACATACTAAAAATACAATTACAATTGTGTCTCTTTAGTACAGCGGTCAATACTCCGGACTATCAGGCAGAACACCCGGGTTCGATTCCCCGTCAGAGGAAATTTTTTATATGCTGAATTTAAAGTTTAAAAAAGAAACTCAGTTTCTATTTAAATTATTTGAAAAAAACTACGTTTTCTAAAGAGTTAAAGAGGCTGAGTTACAAGGTCGACCCTTAAAACACCCTGTCGAGAAAGAAAAGAATAATACACCATCATCTAACAGTTAGTCAAGCAATAATAAGTAATAAACTGTACAAAAACATGCAGAAATTATTTGAAAAAAACTACGTTTTCTAAAGAGTTAAAGAGGCTGAGTCACAAGTTCGAACCTTAAAACGTACAGGGATTAGAAGGTACAGTTGGGGGGCTGCCGCCCCCCAAACACCCCGCTTTCGCAGCCTTTAAATAAAAAAAAAATTTAAACTGAAAGTAAGGAGCGACATTAAAACTTAAAACGAACAGAAATTATTCCGTATATAAAAGGGGTTGTGCCCTCCTCAACGCCTCTCTATTTACGCTAAAGTTTTTATTGTTTAAAAAAAGAGTTGCGAGAAAGTCAAACTTTAGCGTAAAGAGCGAGGCGTTGAGGAGGGCACAGCCCCTTTCATATACGAAATAATTTCTGTTCGTTTTAAGTTTTAATGTCGCTCCTTACTGTCAGTTTAAAAAAAATGTTTTTATTTAAAGGCTGCGAAAGCGGGGGGTTTGGGGGGTGGCAGCCCCCCAACTGTACCTTCTAATCCCTGTACGTTTTAAGGTTCGAACTTGTGACTCAGCCTCTTTAACTCTTTAGAAAACGTAGTTTTTTTTCAAATAATAATGAGATGAAAGGTTAAGATAGGCTGTTAGCGTTTTACTGATGAAGTATGATAGTTAACCAAATATTTTGCTTTTTTAAAAACAGCTGCTAAACGAAAATTAGGACGTCCTCGAAAGGGCTGGAAAGAACTCATAAGAAACAGTTTGCAGGATTCGGAAACCTGATGGGAGTGAGTAAAGAGTGAACTGTAAAGAGAGAAGGAACGTGGCCTGCTTTGTTGGCCTCAGGCGGCCTGGTGATGCGATAATTTGTCAGTAGTAGAAGTACGAATCAATACCTCATGGCGCCGTGACAACAAACCTTGGTAAGTAAATGAAATGGTTAAATAAATGAACTAGTAAATATTTATTAATTTACAATAAGGCTGGTCAAATATTCTAAGAAAATAAAAGACAGACGATTCGAAAATAAGTTGGAATTTTATCAAAATAGCTTTAGAAACAGATTTAAAAAATTTAACACTATAATTAGGAAGACATCGTCGTCTTTTGCCAGATGGATTAGGTCTATTCTTTCTTTACCTACATATAAAAACAAATTAACGAACTTAATAAGATGAGGAAAAAATAAATTACAAGTCAAAATGAATTTAAAGAAAATACAAAAATGACGCTGTACTTAAAAAGGCAATTCATTAGGTAAGAAGCCAGAGCATGATTTAGTTCCACAATAGCACTTCTTTTTTTAGCTGTTTTTGTCATCCTGTTTCCCGTAAGAGTACGTTAATTCTTCATTTTCATGAATATCTCTTACAGAAAAGAAAGAAATATGGGGAAACGCTGTTTCAGTTCTCACTGGAACTGGGCACAAATTTGGTTCACATGAATGGTTAATATAACGTCCAATGTTGCCAATTGTTTTTGGATCCACAATTGTAAGAATACATTTATTCTCATAAAATTCATTTAAGACAAATATATAGTTAGAATCACCGGTCCCTTGCAGAGCAAATCTTCTCTCAGCCTCTACCTTACCAATAGCCTCGCCAGCGTATTCACAAACAAATTCTCCTTTAGAAATTTTCAATTTTGTTTTTAGTCCGTGACCCTTTTTCTCAGTTTCAAAAACTTCAAGGCCTTTAATAGGTCCCTTATCAAAGAAGCGGTTGTCACAGGTTAAATCACACGGGCATAAAGACGAGCATCCCTTTTTTGATTCTTTGAGTTAAAAGCTTGTTCCAAGACAAGTTCAGGATTGGATTTTACATTGTGACAAGCAGTCACAGCCTGTTATAGTTTTAAAAAATTCTTCAGGGCATGCTGGCCCTTGATTATTAGTAGAAGTGTATACACGATAGGAAAAATCTTCTGTATGGTCGTAGTCATCACTCATATTGTTACTTACCTAAACAATTTAATCAAGCAAATTAGTTACTAAACTATAAAATTAAACATAAATGATGCAGTTTATTTTGAATGGAAAAAAAACGTTTATCTCTAGAAATACTCAACATTCATGGCTAATTATAACATTGGGTAAAACCCCTTCGACCAAGAATAGTACCCATAACCTTGAAATATGGTCTATGAACTGAGCTAGGGCTATGCAAGATTGATTACAACGCTACTGGAGTTTGACTTTCAAACTAAGAACAAAGATGAACAAATTTAAAAGGCAAAAATAGCTAGACGACCTGTTTTATGAAGTATTCATATTTGTTCCGGACCAAACAGTTCCCAAACTTACCAGATCATTACACATTGCGAACATGCATGCAGGAACCCGTCCGTATTTTTTCGAATGATAGCCCAGAAAACGCCAAGGCAAAGTTTTCAAATAAACGCAGTAGCGTGGATGAGGATAAGTTCGAAAAGAAGATTATTGGCTAATTTGACTCTCGCTTTAGTCCTTTTACTGTGAAGGAGGCACAGAAGACGAAAAGAGAAAGAAATTCAGTCTGAAACAACAAAAATCTTGATGTTCCACAGACGTCGTTTTATTCATTTAAAAACCTTGCCAATAATACATCCTGAATTGACCAAATCATTTGAAAAAACTAGAGAATGTTTCAAGCACGAAAACGGACGGAATCTCCGCACGGATTGCTAAGTCCGGACGGATTTCCGCAATTTGTAAATGAACCATGACCACTGTATGTACGGCTATCAATACGGTGAAAGAAAATAGCAACATCTGAACTCTACAAATATTTAACCCCAACGATTTATAAGTCAATATGAGTATGCAAACATAGAAAAAATTTACGATATATCTTAGGTACCTCTGGATATTCATACTGAGGCTATTTAACATAATAAATTAATCCTTAAAACTTACCTCCTTGTATAACTCAAAAGGTACAGATAGTGTCAGCGAAGAGCCCTCCCCGCTTAATGTTTTAAGATTAGCAGCAGCGTATGTATCCTCCCTATCTATATCATATTTCATATATATATCATATTTGGGATTACACTTGTGTGGATGGTATGCCTATCTCGCTCCTATGTCCTTGAAAATGTTTATTTCGTCCTGACCCATCGCCTTGTGCTTGCTTGTCACTGTGTCAATAAAAAAAAATATTGGGTAATCTGGACACTAGCATGCGAATTACAAGTTTTAGATACCGTGTTTGTAGTTTATTCTGCTTATATCTGTGTGGATTGTGTGTTGACAAATTGTGGCCTCCCAAATTTGTTATTCTGTCTGTCCAATTACAATTTGGCATCCATCGAATGCAGTTATCTCCCTGCGTAGTGGTAAGCTTCTCATGCTAAACATTATGTTTAGTCACTCAGCTGAAAATTTAAGACTGACAGAACAGCAGTGTGGAATACACTCTGTTTCACTTGGAGCGAGTATTTGGTTAACAGTTAGACCTGTCTCAGTCGTTAAGTTGAGCTTGTCAAGGTTATAAGACCTCTCAACTGTTGTGAGAACCCGCTGAGCCATGAACAGGTGGTCTTCGAACAAGGGTTGTTCTCGTCAAGTGCATCAAGCGTTTTCACAAAGTTTTGTCTCGAGGAAAACATAGGATTTAATCTTCCGAACTCGCTGAAACTAGACGAAAAACATGAAAATAGACTAGAACACCCCGTGTTTGAAGCCACTGAACCTGAAAAAGCGGCTTATATAATACGGTTTAAATATAATGAAAGCATTTCAAAGAAAGTCATCTGGGAATTTATCAAGCCGAAGTGGTTAGCAGAAAACGTTATTTTTCTAAAAAAAATGCTAAAAATTGAATATCCAGTTTCGTCTAATTTATTAAGAAATATACAATTGTATGAGCTACCACTTAACTAATTGAAACACTCAGGTTTCATTGTCACTGGCTTTCTTAATATAAGAACCAAAAGTGAATGGAGGGTAACCGTGTCCTCTTCCGAGCTGTATTTCTCCTCCAGGTACCACCATAAGTTACATACTATTCAACCAATATTTTGAAACATTCATTTTGCTCAAAACTATCAAAACCTATAAAATAAATAGGGCTAAGAAATCTTGGGGATCACACTACCCGAGTAAGCACATGGAAAACACCCTACATTATTTAAATTGCATAGTTTTTGCTGACAGATCTATCTTTCATTTGGTGATTAGTAGATATCTATCAGAAGGATCAATTTGACATTCTCAGGGACGGTTTTGTGTGAGTGTGTGGGAGACTGGCGTTAAGGAACATCTATGTTTTTAATTTTATACATTAGGAGGAAGTTTTTTCTCCAATAATCACAAAAGAGCATTTATAACTATGTTGTTCATCTAATACCTATCGTCAATCATGCACTTTGACTAGCAAAGAAATATCTCCTATATCGAAATGTGGATTAACAACCCACCAATTGAATAAGTATACCCGATTCTATCTTGAAAAACTCTTAGTCTGCATTGCCTTTTAGAACTGATTAGAACTACCCTTACAAATTATGTCAAGTCCGGAGCGATATTAAAAGAAAAGTTTGAGGAAGTGACGTGTCTTGTTATTGTCATTTTCTTTGTAAGACGGATCTATTCTTGTTAAACAGTTTCTTGGATAATCCCTTCTTGTTGATTAACTATAAGTATATCAGGGTAGACTTACTGTTGCTACTCAGTATCCCATTCATGTTTATTAGTGATGGATTTTTAAGACTGATCTGCTGTTCTTAATCAGTTATTTTATAATCATTTCTGTTTGATCAATTTTAAGCATCTCGAAGACGGGTTTGCCGTTGTTCATCAGCTTGCGATTCATTTTTTTCAGTGATTATTTTTCTTATTTTTATAAGATGATTAAGAAGAATTTGCAGCTGTTCATCAGTTTCTTTACTAATATTTTTTTTTATGAATTCTAAGTATCTCAAGACGGGTTTGCTGTTGTTCATCAGTTATAAATAATATAAACAGGTATATAAATAATTGAACAGGTATATATTGTTATATTTGTAGACAATAATTCGCATGTTGTTTTTTAAATTTTTCCATAAGTCTTCTGCTATTGTTTGAATTCTGCGGACTTTTTTGAAATAAATAAGTAAATTTCACTTTTTTCTTACTACAATAAAGTCTAGAAAATCATGCGAGGAAACGGTTAATTTACTTTGTGGACAGCTTTATTAACTTTACTGACACCGTGGGAGCCCTATATTTGTTATAAAGCGTTTTTACAGTTAAAATGACGTTTTTGGAATATTAAAAAAAACGGTCTATTAAGTATATTTCTAATTCATATAACAAGGGAAACAGAGTGGTAAAACCAAGAACGAGGGATGGCGAAAACGGACGCAACTATTGTCGATCAACAATTTGTTCGTAAGAAAAGTCAAAACGCGAAGAAAAGATTATAGCCTTGCTTTCCGGTTCCCAATCTTGTAATTTCATCAGCCAGTCATTAACATCTGAATAAATATATAGGTAAAATTCTACTTTAGCTACTTTTGACTATCTTGGAAAGGGGTTAGGTTAAGAAAATGAAACTTTCAGGGATGGGTCTACCGGCTAAAGTATGTCCTGGAAAGATATTTTGAAGTATCCACCTCCACTCCTTCTCCCTCTAGAGGGTCCTGACCTTTAAAAATATGTGAGTTATAGAAGTGAAACCTTGCAAAATAGATCTTCTGCTTAAATGAAGTACAATAAAATTGTTTTTAGCTTCACAACTTTGCTCAATCCCAATTTATAAGGTTTTAAAGATAGGCTATGCAAATACATTTCCTAAATTTTGGAAATAAACTATTTATATGTCTTAAAATTCTGCTCAAATAACTGAAATTGCATTTTCAGAGCTAAAGCCAGAGAAAAAGAAAGTGAAAATTAAGGTAAAATGTTGTTTTGTCAAAATTTCAATGGGTATAGACCTGTCATGTAGGCAAATTTCATGACCCTCTAGAGGGAGAAGAAGTGGAGGTAGGTACTTCAAAATACCTTCCTGGGACATACTTTAGCCTGTAGACCCATCCCTGAAAGTATCATTTTCCTAACCTAACCCCTTCCCAAGATAGCCAAAAGTAGCTAAAGTAGAATTGTACCAATATCTATTCTATTGCTTCATTTGCAATCCACTACTTGTGAAGCAATTTTTACCCATGGAATTGTCTGCAGCTAAGGCGAATCCACCTTAAGGTAAGAATAGAGAGCATACCGTAAATAGGTCTAGCCTGTAGCCTAGCTGGTAAAATTCTGGATGTGGGACTGCTTTCTGTATGAATTTTATCGTTCTACATAATAGGAGCCAAAAAACATCAATGGCACCCTTACATTAGCAAAACCAAACACTGTCTCAGTCATATCACACACTGATTGTGAAAGACTTAGGGATCTTTATAGACTCAGGGCTGAAATTCTACCAACACACATAGGCCTATCTCATTGCAAAAAAGCAGGCTGGTTGGTCTAATCAGGCAGTCTTTCAGGCATTTAGACACTAAAACCGTGTCAATATATACCAAATCATAGGGCCTATTATTGAGTTTCAAATAAATTGAATACACCATTTGATGCCTTTTTTTATGCTGATTATGAATATAATAAGCATTTCTATCGGAAATGAATTTCAGCCCCCCCCCCCACTTATATAGGCTAAACCTAACCTAACCCTGAATTGGCATATATAGGGGGGGGCTGAAATTCATTTCCAATAGAAATGCTTATTATATTTGTAATCAGCATAAAAAAGGCATCAAATGGTGTATTCACTATAGTCCTAACTCAATAATATGATTTGGTATATATTGACCCTAAAACCTTCACCAGACTCTACAAAGCCCTTGTGTGACCAACCATTGAGTATGGAAACATAGTCTGGGGTACCTCATACATTGGCAATGCTATCAAAATTGAGAAGGTGCAGAAACATGCCACCAAACAACTTCCTGGACTAAAAGAAATACCATGTGAAGAGCACCTGAAATAAATGAAGCTGCCAAGTCTAAACTATAGGGGATGTGATCCAGATTTACAAATCCAGAAAGGATCTAGATAGAACCAAGTTTGACAATTTCTTCTGTAGTCAGACTACAGAAGTATGTCTATACAAGGGGTAATGTCTATACAAGGGGTAATTCTGCAAAAATCCAGAAACAAACAGCATCAACTAGACAGAGATCTTCTTTCTGGTCAGTTAGAGAAGTTAAAGACTAGAAATTGTTACACAAAGAAGTAGTGTCAGCACCAACTCTAAACAGCTTCAAAACTGTCTTGACAAGTATCTACAGAAAGAAGTGTTTATTAATAATACATAGCATACAAAAGTGATATGACATTGTGCACTAGGCGAACTACATTGAGCCAAGATTAGAGAGTGCCACAACAGGATATGATATCCTAGTAAGAGGCACTGTTCCTGTAAGTTAGGAGAAAGCATGAAACTGTCTTCTGTTTGACTTTATGAAAGCATTCTATATAAGAGTCAGTGACAATATTCTATCACTCTGATATAAAGAAAAATGGTAAATATCTACCAAATCCTATTATTGCCTTATGCATAAAGTGAATATACCACTCAATGCCTTTTTTATGCTGATTACAAATATAATAATCATTTCTATTGGAAATGAATTTCAGCCCCTCCCCTATGTATGCCAATTCAGGGTATATATTTCTAAATTAGGGAGGTGGGGTTAAAGTTTAAACGGACCTCCCATTTACATCAGAAACAAAATTTGACATGTATCACAGCAAACTTGCAAATTATGTTACAGCTTTTATACCACCAAGGTCGTATCTATATTATTGACAAGAATAAAATCACAAAAAAAGGTTGTGTATTTGCTACAACATTAGCATTCAAAAATGTGTGCAAACCCAACAGGAAATGAACAAAATGATCATAAGATATGCTAGTAGAGTGAAACACAACAAATTGTATTTGAGTAATTGAAATTACAAAGAAAATTGAAATTTTGAAATTAAAAATGAAAGCAAGGTGTGGTCATGGCATAGAAAATTGTCCTTGAACAGTTCTAAAATATATCAAGATTGCCTCATGCTATTTTTTTAGAGTGGCATGAAAACAGATCTTTACTTTTTAGAGCATTTGGAGATAAATGCATTTTTAATGTTTTCATTTTACCCTTTTTAGTTATTAGAAATTCCTTGAAGACAGAAAATTGAATCTACTTATATTTTTTTGTAAATATTCAGATTCATGCTTTCCCCCTCTAGCCAGACAAAGTTGAATAAAACCATCAAAAGTGAATTTATAGCCCAAACTAGGTCCTAAAGAGGTATTAAGTATTCCAGTTTATGGGGTATAGCAAAATACAAAAACTATTCCTCAAAAACTTTGAGGAATAGCAAAATACAAATCAGCTAACAACTATGCCCAAATTCAAGCTTGAACCTCCCTCTAGGCCCTCACTTTTTATTGTCTTGAAAAAATTTTATGCTATGAGAACAAATACTTTAAAAGATAGATTTACAACCAAAGAAGAGTAAATTTGTAGTATATTAGCTTTTTGCAAACTTTGAAAGTTGTTGAGTTATGTACAACAAATATACAAAAAGGTAAATCACTTTTTGTGAATTTTATTTGAACTTAAGTACATTTCTGAAACTTATATTCTCCTAGTACACTGGCAAGTAACTTTACAGAACCCAATATGGGGTCTGAGTCATTTCAAAAGTGTCATTCCCCTAGCTCAACAACTTTCCAAGATTTAAAAAAGCTGCAACTGTAACTTCACAAGTTTGATGAGATGTTTTCAACCTCATACTTGCATTCCTTCCCTAAGTACAAGGAAAATAAGTACCAGATTCTAGGAAAATAAGTACTAACTATGAACACAAAATTCTTAATTCTGATTAGAACTCAAGTTCAAATCCTGGGAACAGATTTTTCAATGCCAATTATTGATAATTGTTAGCTGATTTGTATTTTGCTATTCCTCAAAGTATGCTCACCTAAATTATCAACTTTCCAAGATACTCATGGAAAAAACCCATAAACTGGAATGCTTCAAATACCTCTTTAGGACCTAGTTTGGGCTATAAATTCACTTTTAATGATTTTATTCAATTTTGTCTAGCTAGAGAGGGAAAGGATGAATCCGAATATTTACAATAAAATATAAGGAGATTCAATTTTCTGTCTTCAAGGAATTTCTAACAACTAAAAAGGGTAAAATGAAAACATTAAAAACGCATTTATCTTTAGATGCTCTAAAAGTAAAGATCTGTTTTCATGCCACTCTGAAAAAAAAGACTAAAAAAAATAGCATAGGACAGCCAGGATATATTTTAGAAATTTTAAAGGACAACTAACTATGTCTTGACCACACCTTGCTTTCATTTTTAATTTCAAAATTTCAATTTTCTTTGTAATTTCAATTACTCTAACTACACTTTGTTGTGTTTCACTCAACTAGCATATCTTATGATTATTTTGTTCATTTCCTGTTGGGTAGCAAATATACAACCTTTTTTTGTGTTTTTATTCTTGTCAATAATGTAGCTACTACCTTGGTGGTATAAAAGCTGTAACATCATTTGCAAGTTTGGTGTGATACATGTATTTACTTCAGATGGAAAGTTGCATGTCAAGGAAGAAGCTTACCTGCAATTGCATCCATTTTATGCTGCAATTAAGTTGTTCTAATAATACCTGGATCTGAGACTATAATCAAGCATTGTTGTCCTGATTATTCTGTAACATTAAAAATTATAAATATTTCTAATATTTAGATCAAATATGGAACCTCATTTCTCTTTCCATTCTTTCATTTCACCTTGTTTTTTTATGTTATATTGCTATGATTGTGAGTTGTCTTGTTAAAGTTGTTTGTTTTTTTTCTCTGTCTTGAGAATTTATGCGAACTTGCACCTACAAGTTACTATATTGATCTATTTTTTATTTCTTCTATTATATTGTTGAAAGTAAGCATGGGCACTGTTCTGTTTTTTGGAAGAAACAGAAAAAAAACAGGTCTCCCCCTTTGC
>NC_142796.1:23276617-23400111 GCF_049724085.1 Artemia sp. Qi Xiang Cuo | reverse complement strand
CCACCTGCTTGCTCATGGTCAAAGGGATGACAGAATACCTTTTAATATCTTTTGTTCCGAAATCGTACACCAGATGAAGTTGACAGAATCAGCCTCTGTGCCAGTGGCAAAAGTGTATCCTAACACTCGTAAAAAAGGATCGGATAACCCACTTGTCAAGTTTATCAAGAAGAGATCCTGGGGTGGTTTTTCAGTGGTTTCGGTATGCCAAAAAATAAATCAGCTGTACTGTCGAGAATATACAAGCACAAAAAGTGGAGAAATTGTCAAATGATTGTAAAAATGACCCAAACATCCTGTGGAAGCAATTCCAATCAAACAAAACTGACACTGACGTGCGAAGTCCCATTTCCGATGAAAGTTGGGTAAATTTTTACCGGCATGTGTTTGCGCCGCCACCCAAGGACCTGGACTCTACTTTCAGATCTCAGCTAGGAAGGTGGACAGGTATCTCAAAACTTCGCCGCACAGTGGCTATTATATAGTAGTCGTACATTGAAACATTTGCAAAAATTCTGAAAAAGAACAACTCTCCAGCGCTCAATAGGATTTTTTCAAGACGCCTAAAGCATGGTACTTAGCTTCTCTACAAGACTTTAGCCAAACTGTTTAAAACGTGCCTCGAGCAGGGAATCGCATCTGCTAAATTCCACGGGGTGGCCACACAACCAACATTTTGAAGAGGAGTAAAGGTCCGCTGCTTTGAAAAATCTATAGGTCTATCACAGTTTCATCGGTTATCAGCTAGGTATTTGAGAAAGTACTGCAGCCTCATATTATTTTACATGCTCTGATGAGAGACAAACAGCTTGGATTCAGAAAAGGATTGGGCGGTGGACCCGCCCATAGTAAACTAAAGAGAATAATAACAACTACATCTCAGGTCAAAAAGCCACTGTTTGTCTGCAGCGTCGACATTGCTGCTGCCTTTGACTCAATCGTCCACTCGCAAGCATTGTGCTGCCTCTTAGATTCAGGCGTAGATACCAACATTATCCTAGCTCTCCATAATTTGTCCTCCCCCACGCACACCCGTCTTGTTTTGGGATGGGAAAAAATCGCTTGACACCATAGGAAAAAGCTTTCTGAACCCATTTAGCTTTCTAAGAGAGTTCGACAAAGGTCTGCTCTAATCCCTATTATGTTCAATTCTGCAATTTATTCCGTAACTAGGTTGATTCGAGGGACATTTTTTTTATAGAGGGCGTGAATCTCACTTTTATTTCATATGCAGATGATTTGTTACTCCTAAGCAGTACGCTAAGGGGTTTACAAGAGAATCTTCACCTCCTAGTGACCCTATACAGAAAGGTAGGACTACGGGTCAACATTGAAAAAACAGAATTTATTCTTTTTAACAGCGTTAATCCAGCAGATGTTAATCTCGTCATCTATAGTATTAGAATCCAGCAGCCCCAGTCTCTGAAATACTTTGGTATCACTTACGGCCAGATGCTTAGATTCCCAAGAGGCCTGTTGACCGATTCAATCTGTTGACCTATTTGCTCGGCTTGTGGAAAAACAGTCAAATGCCAGAGGTCATTCAATCGTTTTATTATTTCAAAACTTTACAATGCCGTTTTCTCTCCCATAATTTTGTATATATCACCCTTGTGGGAAATTTTGTCTCTCACCGAACGTCGAAAAATACGGAGC
Organism: Artemia sp. Qi Xiang Cuo; assembly: GCF_049724085.1. Lineage (NCBI taxonomy): Eukaryota > Metazoa > Arthropoda > Branchiopoda > Anostraca > Artemiidae > Artemia > Artemia sp. Qi Xiang Cuo. The sequence goes on along the minus strand of NC_142796.1, from coordinate 23,398,455 downwards.
ACTGATTACCGATTCGCAACATTTTTGCTGGGACTTCCACTCCGGTTCTCTAACACGGAAAACTCATCGATATACGGAATGTTCCATCCATCAGCTAAAGTAGTCGTAATAGAGCTTAGAGCTTCCTTGCGATCTCTCAACAAGCTATATGATTCACCGCTGACTCAACTATTTATGTGATTGTGTTTATGTGATTGTTGGAATTAAGTTTTAGTGATATATATGTTTTTTTTGTATTTGGTATTCCGCTTTTTTCTCATTTTTGTAATAAGCGAGCAAAAAGAAATAAATAAACAAATATATATATATATATATATATATATATATATATATATATATATATATATATATATATATATATATATATATATATATATATATATATATATATATATCCTCAATTGATAAACAAAAACAGGTTAGTGTACAACTGCAAAGATCATGCTACGTTTCAACGATGCAAGGTCAGACATTCGGCATTAGTCTTAATGAAGGTTATGCTCACAATTGTGCTTATTTTAGGATATTTTAATTTTTCAATGATCTGATATTTTTAGACATTGGTTTATTAAACTTTTTCATATCTGTATGAAAAACTTGACATAATCTTAACTTTATATGTTCATAAAAAACAAAAACAAAGCGAAATAATAATAATAAGGATAAATATCCCATAACATTTACACTCTTTTTTAGAATCCAACTTGATTATCTCCAAACTTTGAGAGCACTTTAATAATTTGTTTGTACTTAAATAAGGGCTAAAATTCCCGACCATTTATTCAACCACAATTGGCCCTATGCCATTATCACAATAATTTATATTCTTTACCAACTTTCTCCGTTATTTAAATATACCTCGTTAGAGTTACTCTATTTCACGAATGGAAAACATTAGGAAGGTAAATACTAACCTCAAAAGTCCACGTATCCTTTGTGTTAAACAGAATTAAAATACACATTTGGTATGTAGAAACAACTAAAGTATGTTTCTTAGTAGCCAATAAAGAGGAGGAGGGTGCCTCGTCGGATGTTGATTGCTTTCCATAAAAAGTAGCGGTTAAGTCGGCCATACCCATTTGGGGTTGTAGTTCCAATTTCCTTCCACTATGTTTATTGAGATAAAATCTAAAAACAAAAAGGTATATTAACCAAAAATTGAAAGATTTTGAAGAATACCAAATTGTAATTAAAACTGACCATGACTTTCAAAAAGATACAAAATTTAATTTTTATAATCTCATTATAAAAATATGGAAAATTACATTGTAGTCAATGATTATATTTAACCAATCATCCACGTAGAGAGAAATTTTGCAGAAAAGAAACCGTCCGGCTAGTCTTTGGTAAGTTTTATGAGAATATTTGATTTAAAAGTTCAATGTTCTTTTCCTTCTGTTCAAAAACGGTGAATTAAGTTGTACAGTTGTACGATGGAAAAAGTTTTAGCTATAATTACGTTTTTAGTACGAAGAAAGTGCAATGGTGCCGCATTGCTTTTTGAACAGTAATTTTCAGCGCAAAAAAAAAAAAAAAAAAAAAAAAAAAAAAAAAAAAAAAAACTTTTTAATCTTTACAACTCGTCAAACTAAGATCCCTTAAAATGTCTCATTGTCCCTCAACGGGTGTCATAGAAAAAAAAAACAAGATTTACCCCTAGAAGATGCCACTGGCATTAGACGGGTTACGAACCTGACAAGTTTTTGGAGGTTTGAGAGTCAACAGACATCAGATTAGTTTTAAAAATTAATCTTAGGTAGACTAACTCGTTGTTCATAAGATTAGATAGTAAAACAGTTCGTGGTGTATAATTGTAAGTAAGGAGCGACTCGGCCCAATCGTAAAAAAAACGTAATTTTGATAATAATAGATACATCAAAAGAATTAGATTTTTATGCTGATTCCAATTATATAAAATTCATTTGTTTATATTACCCACCAAAAGCTACAAGCCTGGTAAAATTAGCCTGATTTCTAGAGAATCAGGATAAACTAGAGGAGCCACTAAATTAGACCCGGGCAAAGTTGTTGGATAAAATCAATGATCTGTACAACTGCAGTGTCAATTATGTATTCCCTTACAAAGTTGAACAATATTCAATTTTCAAGCGTAAAACTTACAATTGACAAATCAGAGTAACGATTTAAGGCATAAAGTTTTGAGTTTATATACGGTGGAGGCTTGGTATAGCAGTTTTACTGTCTGTAGGATAAAAATGGTTAAGATATAAAAGACATAGTGTTAGCAGGCAATAATTGAAAACAAATTAGTTTTGACACAATTTGGGATTCAGGGCTGATTCAGGAATGGTAACTATTATTTCGATTAGTCTTAATAGTAAAATATTATTTTGAAAACCAACTTGTGGGAATTTCGAAAAATAGCCTGGAACCCCACAAAAAAAGCAACGGATCCAAACAAAAGGTACACCCTCACAATCACCATTGTCGAAAACCCCATAAAGGATACCAGTAGCCCCCTATTTTGAAATACAAGGAAAATCACTTTTTGGTAGCACTGATGTTTCCTCTTTTTTATTCTTTACTTTTTTCGTCACTAATAGCACTGGCACAGAGAGCTGTTGAATAGCTCCATTGAAAGGAATTTGAAATATCTAGTGCCTGTTGTAACTCACAAAAGATGATACGTAAAAAGATGCAATTTTGGAAGAAAAAAAACTGCATCTTCATATAAAAGATGACGAATGACGTCACATATCGGAGGTTACAACTCCTATGAGGTCATATTAAGACGAACCACAATATATAGAAACAACAAGACATCCTTTAAAATAACATCATGCACTTGATAAAAAAGGATGGATATTGTCAAGTCGCCTCATAAGTTACTTTAAAGAGTGGCTAGAATAAAAGTGATAGCACTAAAATAATTACGTGATGTACGTAATTAAACAAAACACACACAAGAATTACGCTCTGTTGAATTTGTGAAGAAAAGGTTTACTGTTTTCCGGTTAGCTTTGGCTCACTGAATAACTGAGATGTAGCTATATTTTAATTAAATATTTAGTTGGTATTTTGGTTAGGTTAGATATTTATATAATACGTTCTGAGCGGTCTGTTTCCTATAATTCTTTGTCGTAATTTCCATAATTTTGTTAATAAATATTATATTTTCATTATATTTTGGTATATTTTCATCATATTTTAGTATATTTCATCAGGATTAACGATTAGGCAAACCAGTTTTTCAACATATCTTAGGTAGCTTAATTGTCGAGTGTTTTTCGTTTAATTAATAAGCAGGCCAGCTTATACAAAGCCGTACCCAGGGTGGGGGGTTCACCCCCCCCTCTCTAAATGTTTGTCCAACACGTAAAAACATAACAAAAATGAATATAAAAATTTGTATGAGTTTTATTTGATGTTATATTATAATGAGCAGTTAAATACTGAAAAAAAAAAATATCTGACAAAAGAGATGAATATCCCAAAAAGAATAAATCAGAAAAGTTGTGTGGCAAACAAAGATGCAAAAAGCATAAAGACCAGCGTGTGAAGACCAAAAAAGCTCCGATAGAGCAAGAAAGCAAACTGGCGAGATGTCGGCTTCTTCTGAATTACTGCCTTTATATTTGGCTTTAAAAATATATAGAGCAGAGTTGACGAACTAATCAAAACAGACGAAAAAATGTGTCGTTAATAATAATTCAACCGTTAAATAGGCAATGCGGATACTGTTGAGGAGCCTAAAGCTTAACTGTTCTGATAGTAAAAGTAGCAAACTTACCGCTGTAGATGAAGATCCCACAATACACGAAAAGTCGAGTGGCAAAAAAAGATACAAGAAAGACAAAGAAGGACCTCGGAAGAGTATATGAGCTAAAAAAGCAAGACGGCGAACGTATTTCTAGTTGAAGAAACACTTAAAACGACAGGGAACAATTCCGTTAACACTGGAACTGCTTTCGAATAAAAAGATGGACAATCTAGAGGCTTTTGAGGAGGGATCCCTTCACGAAGAAGATCCCAATAGTTATGAAATTGCTCACGTAGCTGGGATTTGGATAACTTGTTTGAATATGATCATCCACACCGCACAACGAACTTATACATTCATACCCAAAAAGAATTTACTTACACTAACACTGTTACTGATGATGGTACCAAATTAAAGGATAAAGATATTCACTCCTTTGATCATCTTGACATTTCTGAATATGATGATTTGTTAGATATTGTTAAGAATTTTCCAAGTGAGGAAGATTTGGCTGGCGTGTTCGATGGGACTACCGAGTGGTAGCACAATAGATTTGATACTTGGCAATGTGGGGTCCAGGGTTCGATTCCAGTTGTTGATCCAACTTTAAGCTGTATACTATAGTGATAATTGTATTTTTCTTAAAGACAATTCGCACTTTCAGGAAAAGTGTAGAGCCGAATCGAACAGGTCGTGGTAACGAACTGTATACTAAGAGCGACTCGTCTCAATAGTAACCGAAACTCTAAAAAACGGAATTTTGATATCAATAGATATATCAAAAGAATCAGATTTTTATGCTGATTTCAAATATATAAGTTTCATCAACTTTAATCATATCCATCAATAGCTAAGAGCATGAGAAAATTTGCCTTATTTTCAAAAAAAGGGTAACACCCTATAAAAGTCATAGAATCTCAGTGAAAATCACACCATCAGTTTCACTGTATCAGAGAACCTTACTGTAAAGGTTTCAAGGTTCTATTTGCAAAAATGTGGAATTTTGTATTTTTTGCCAGAAGAAAGATCACGGATGCGTTTTTATTTGCCCTTTTTTTTACCAAGGGTGATCGTAATGACCCAGAGGTCCTAGAATTTTGCGAGAGGGCTTATTTGAACAAAAAATTAAAAGTTATAGTTCCTTTTTTAATAATAAAGAAGAAATTGAATCACTTTTTTTTAATTGGGAGAAGGAGGGAGTTGTCTTGGCACTGAAGACACGGATGAAAGCCCTTATTGCTTTTAAAGGCAAAAAAACTTGCTTATTGCTCATTTTGTTAAAATGTTTATAATATAGATCCTGTTGTTTTTTTTCTAGTGAGTAGGGGGCTTAATTAGAGAAAGAAACGGCAGTTCTTGAACCAGAAAAACAGAAAAGAATCAATGAAAACTATCAACGCAATTATTGCTTTATAAACAGCTGGTTTTATTGCCAATAGCAACTTTTCAAAGTTACTTACCTTTTAAGAAAAAAAAAAATCACATACCGGTGCTACCTAGGCTGAGATATAATTCCTCGGGGATTCAAGATAAAGAGGAGAGTGGGTCAGACCTTCGACTCAATAAATTAGTTTACGAAGTTACCTTTAAGTTTCGTCTAGGCAATAATTACACAGGGTAGCAAAAAAAATCTTTTTTGAAAATCGTCCAGGGTTTTCCAGCTGAATTAGACTAATTTTGATGCTCTGAGTCTATAAATGACCATGGTTTTTCTCAATCAGGTCAGACTTTTTTGCTACAGAAATAAAAAAAAAAGATATTTTGTGTAAAAAAAAACAACAACAAATTTCTGCGGATCATCAGCTGAGAAATCCCAGACGATTCTTTCCGTTTCCCTCAAGAAATAACCGTCAACATATTCAAATTTAATTTTTGTTTACTTCATCAAAATTGATAAGCATAATTCATAATAACAATAAAGAATGAGCGTTAACAAAATTTTAGGGTAAAATTCTACTTTAGCTACTTTTGACTATCTTGGAAATGGGTTGGGTTAGGAAAATGAAACTTTCAGGGATGGATCTACATGCTAAGGTTTGTCCCATGCAGGTAATTTCAAGTAGATACCTCCACTCATCCCCCTCTGTATATAATGGTAAATTACTGCAAATTACTAATTGTGTCAGCTCATATTTTATCCTATATTATTATCATAATTATAAATCACTGCTTACCTTACACAACTTCAGCTTTTAACCTTGTTCATTAAAATATATTCCAAAATCCTATTTTCATTTAACGATCCATTTAACTTATTTACTATATAGCTGACATTGCTTATCGAACCCGTTTGTGATGTCACAACTTTGCTTATCATAACCCCTTTAACAGTAGCATGCACTGACGACATCTCGGCAGTACACAAGGTTTTGCTCCTGGCAGAAGTACCCCATATAGTCCTCATGTGTTCTACAAAAGAAAGTGATATGTGGGTCCTCACCAAAAAGATTTTCTCTTTGAGTCTGGAGGCCAACAGCTCTGAGGAAGTCTTCGGCAGGCTGAGATCCCGAGCCGAATCATTAAGCTCACATTGTGGAAAGGGGCTGCAGACTATTTTGTGCTTTGTACTCCTCTTCTGCATATCCTCCCTCATTTGCACTGGTGGCCTTGCCGTTACTGTCGGGAAGCTCTGCGAACGCTGGGACAGGAATTGTTTTACATTGAACAATTGGATGGTGAGCAGATGGAAGGTCGGGGTACTGAAGGTTGCGTTGATTCTTCTGGTTGATTCCAGTAGTATTGATGGTAGAGAAGCAACAATCTGATGCATGGTCTAACGGTTCCCTCCAAACCATTCGAATCCCAACATTCAGTGAAGTTTTCGTGCCCTTTGTCCACTGCTGGAGGTATTCCATACACGTCTTGCACACCGTGTGCGGTGCCCAAGACTTATTTGGGTCACCCAGTTGGAATTCAAAGTAAGCCTCACAGGCACGCTTTACAAATCCTTTGATGTTTCCCCTGTCCGCTGACAGCGTGTAATCTCTGCAGGTGTAGCAGAAAACGTCAGGATCATTCCTGCATGACCGTTGTGCCGAAGCCATATCGATCAAGTGAAAGAAACAGAAAAATGCTGGTTAATGTCAGGCAGTGAAATTTAGAATCAATTTGATTGGCTAAGGGTTAATTAAATAGCTTTGCAGTCACGTATACACTTATGCAGATACTTTAAGAGAAACAAACTAATGTTGTAACTCGATATATTCTACAAGAAAAATATGATTGAACTCAAAACCCCTTATATTAGCATATGTATATCTCATCAATTGTATCTCAAAAAGTTGACCTGATAGAGCAAAATGAACGTGATATTCGGACTCAAAACATTAAAATTAGTCTGAACAAGATGAGAAACCCCTGGCGATTTTTTTGCTGTTACCCAGTGCTATCATTCTTTTTTCCAAATTATTATTTAACAAAATGGGTTACAAAAACAATTAAATTTCCATATAAAGGTAACAAAACAAAAATAAAAGTTATGATTTACTTTCAAAATAAGCCTGGATACATATCAGCGTGTTTGGGAAGACCCCCACTCCCATCCCCACAAAAAAATCCTTAATTAAAGTAAATATTTTGTTTTTCTTGAACAAAAAAACAAAAAAAAAAACTAAATACCATGTCTGATCAGCAATCATTTTTTTTTAGCGAATAGTTTTTTTGTTTTTTTTTCAAAACATGTTTCTAGTTTTCAGTTATTATGGACCCTGTTGTCCGAAGGGGCAAAAATCGTTTGAGCGACATATATATGATACCATGACAGCAAACGTGTGATGGTCAAAGGCCCGTGTGAAATGAGGTAATGCGATAAAATCATAGCCAAAAATCTGAAAAGCAACCCTTTTTGGCTAGTTCTTTGATAGAAAAACATGCATAACTCGAAAACCACCGAAAAATACTAACATAATAGATAGGTGCGATCATGACCTAAAATGCTGATAGGCGTAAGAGGGGAATGTCACAAAATTTGAATATGAAAGTAATCCGTATTTAGACACTGTACACGGATTCAAATAGTTGATTACTAATCAAGTACGCTCGATAAATTAAATGATTAATTTATTAGTAAATGATTAATAAATTAAGTTGTACTCAATTAGCTAACAGCTAAAACAAGATTCAAATTGCTTACCGCTTATAAGCCTCAAAGGCTTGCATTGCTGCAGTTGGCAAGTTAACCTTCGCCCCAGGAGTGGTCGGCCAATAGCCTGTAGTAAGAACTTTTACTGATAAATCTACACCGGATAGGGATAGGCTTGAGTTGGCTGTATGGCGACGGAAATCATCTTGAAGTGTATCTGATACGGACATATCCTTAAACATTCCTTCAAGTTTTGATGTGAACTGGCAGCCACATTCAGTCTACAAAATATGAAAATTATTCTATAGGATGAATTTTTTATCACAAGATAAGATTTCTTTTTTTACAACTTAATAACATTGGTAATAATTTTATATAGCAACTTTAATAGTAAGTTTATTCTATGGGATGAATTAGCCATCATAAGATAAGATTTCTTATAAAAAAATTGACAATAATAACAATAATTTTATGATAATAATTTTAATTAACAATATATAATCTTACGTAATAGCATTAATATTTTTAATGATAAGGTTAATCTACGGGATGGATTTGCTATCATATGATAAGATTTTTTTTACAATTTTAATAATATTAATAATAATTTTATAATATTCATTTTACTTAATAATACATAATTTTGAATAATAATATTAATGATTTTAATAATAAAGTTATTCTAAGGGATTAATTTGCGAAGAATTACTAACATAAAATAATTTTAATTAAGAAACTACTATCAGAAGCAAAGAATGTAGAATTCATGTCTTCAGTCAAACTATTGATCACAAAATTCTGCTCTTCAAATCGAATTTCTAATTTAAATGGCCTTTACATTCTTTCCTGCTCATATTTCATTTTTCAAGATGGCTTCACTCTTGCTTTCAAACCTCATGTCCATAATTATGAATAGAAGTAACTCATCCTAATTTGGACAAAAATCAATTTTAATCCTAGTATCATATACTAATTAATTTGACTTTAATCCTCTTGCTGCTGCAATTCAGGAATGGAAAGTTATCCTGCTCGCCATTGAATGATAAAAACACGTCATTTATTTAGGATATTTATTCACTCGTTAAAATCTCTTAAAAATGAACTTTATACCTAATTCTAAGTTTAAATATTTTGTGTCGTCATTTTTATTTAGCTCGTGTTTTAACAAGATATCCTTACACTACTACTACTAACAACTAACTGCAGCACCAAGCCACTTATGGCCAACACAGCTACGCACGCTCCCCCTCCATCTCAGTCTTTTCAAAGCTTCTCTCATTACACTCTCACAAGAAGTTTACCCAAGAATATTACCCAAGCACACGCAGATGAGATGATTTTTATTTAAAATCAAGTTGTCATCAAGCCATTGGCCAATTGGAGAGCCAGAGGCAAAGCTGGCATAAGCCTTTTTCAGGATTGTATAAAAAATGATGTCATTTTCACTTGTTGTTAGATCTTGATCAAGACAATGAAAATCTTTTCACTTGTTGTTAGATCAAAACAATGTTTGAAAATAAGACTAAATGTCGAAGAGCATTAGCAACTTACAAGAGAGAAAACTAGCGCTGATATAAAAACACAAACACCCTCTAGCATTTGGCGTCTCACGGCAAATTTTCAGTATCCGGGTTCCAGCGGTAGCTAGCAACCTAGTAAGAGAGGATCACGTCCCATGTTAAGAAATATAATAACCCATTACTCCTAAAAATAGAGTCAGATCAAAACAAAAACTACACCATTAGATCCGCCTTATCAGAAACCCCTATATAGGAAACTTTTTGTCCCATGGCTTGAACAGCAAGGGATACATATTGGCTTGAAAATTAAGAAAAGTGGTAGCTACTACAGCATTCTACCTAAACAGCATCTTCTTTTTTTCTTTTTTTTTTTGCCACAGATAGCTTGGCACTGGAACATCGTAGAGTTGTTCAATGGCTCATTTGAAAGGAAATTAATGGAGTTAAAAACTTTTCGTATTTAAAACAAATTATTTTTAAAATAGAATCAGTATAAATTATTGCAGTATAAGTGTCTGAGCTCTGTTTCTAATTGAAATATGTCACGAAAGGCTAAGTAAGTGAAAACCACAATTGCCAAGTTTGAAAAAATGCCAATAAACAATATATACTAGATGGTGTTGGTGAGATTTTTTTGTCGAAACTAGCGCTAATTTTTATTCTTATAAGTTCTTCATATTCTTCGCTATATGTATGAGGAATTAAACTCCATGTCGGAAAACAACTTTCATTACTGATTATTTTTCATTATATACCGATAAAAATCGTCGATAATCTAATAATTGTCATAATTATCAAGCTCATCTCAAAGGTCAAACAAACAGAAGGTTTTTAATATAACTTAATTAATTCAAGCAAAGAGTAGAACTAAAGTCAATTTTTAATCATAGTCTGAATAGGAAAATGCCTTGTTTATTACGTTTAATGATAGCATATATAATGACAACGTCACGCATTTGTCGTTCTAGAGAACAGTTGTAAAACAACAATTTAGCTCAAAAATTTTCATTCTCTTTATTGGCTTAATATTTCACACAAAAATCAGATTTTGCATTTTTTTTAAAGGGTTAAAATTTGACATGTAAAATGCATACTTAAATATAACATGTACCAAAATAATGCGTAGAGACGAGTATAAAAAGAACATGATTGGCTTACGAAAACACATCTAGCACTGTTCGTAACTTACCTTCAACTTCGAGATCATCCCTTTTTCACTATCATAACTAAGGGATTTGTTGAGCAGCAAACGCTTAGCTAAATGCTGTTTGTAATATCTCTCAAACATGTCCTTTTCCTGTAAATATCTAAAGAGAACCATTGTTTTGTCCAATATGATTTCAATTTCCTGTTCTGTTAGCTGGAAGAGAAAAGGGGAAACTTTTAATACAGCCCATTGGTAATTTTTTGCTCATTAAAAATATGGTTCAACGTAGCTATCCTGGAAAAAACGATTGACTTTTTTCAAAATAATAACTGACCTTTCGAAAATAATTGAATAAACTCCTTATCTTATGGGTCTTCTTCCACTAGCCATATTTTTAGAGGTGTGTCTGGCACTATTTACTTAATAAGAGTTAGGGAAAACCATTAAAGACTGAGAAAAAATTTTCATACGCATTTATTTTATAAGCTACCAACAACAGTTTTACGTCCTGTATTACCAAAAAGAAATCTTTACGAACCCGCAAAAATCTTCACCAAACCATATTCTTTGTAAAATAAAACCAATTAGAACTCTCCCAAACACCATGAAAAGAGACACAGAAAGAGAAAGAAATAAGTAAATACAGAAAGAGACAAAGAATTCCTGTCTTTTTCGATTCCTTTTCGGCCTGCCATATTTTGTATACGCCCCGAATAATACATACGTCACTAACAGGGCTTAATCCCGAAACTACGTCATTCAGTGACATTAATTCACAAAAATTAGAGGGAGGGGGCAAAATGTATGTTTTTGATCTAGGGGGAGGAACAATTCCGGTTTTGTTCATTGAAAATACAATAAAGGTGTTTTTCAGAATCCAGGTAGAAGGGAGAGGGCAAAAAAATTGAGGGGAAGCACATGCCCTCAATTGAGATCACTGACATCATTAGTCTCGACAGAATTCTGATTGACTTTAAGGCTTTTACAGCCAGAAAGTTGATATAAAAACTTTGCGGAACTGACTATACACTATTTTTGTACATCGTATGGATTATCTTAAGATCACTTCGTATTATCTAACAATGTCAATCGATCAGTTTTGGAATTAAACCCTCCCACGAAGCTCTTATTTTCCTTAAATCTTTCCTAACGATATCCTCACACTCCATTCAGGGGCGACCTGCTTTTCGTTTGGCCCTAGATGGTTGCCCGACAATGACGATCTCGGGCAATCTGTCACCCTTCATCCGCAGAACGTGTTCTAGCCATCTCAACCTTTCTCTCATTATACCCCTAGAAAGTGGGATTGGCCCATATTTTTCGTACAGCTTACAGCTTGAAATACGGTCATTCAGTCGGGTGTCCAAAACAATCAGTAGGCCATTTCTCTAGAAAACATCTAGCAGATCCTCCTCCGTTTTTTGGGGCACCCACGCTTCTGAACCATACCTAACTCTGACAAAATTATCGTTTATAATTAAAATTACCCTTTGATGAACCAAACGGTATGATGAACCATACCCTTTGATGAACTTACAAATTTAAATTTTCTTGCCCCTCCACAGCCGCATGTCAGATTTGGCTCTGCAACTGACACCTAAATTTATAAATTATAGTGCTGAGGTATAACAGTTTGGGGAAAGTCATAAACATAGTTTGGATATTCTACATAAGTATCAGCAGGGGTTTCAGCTCCAGCATTTTTATTGGAGGGGCAAGAGGGGTCTACATCCGAGAGTCTAGCGGTATGGGTTACATAATAGCTTTTTCTCCAAATTATTGGAGGAGAGGTGGGAACTGCCCCCACCCCTGTTTTGAATGTTTGAATCGTCATCTTAAAAAAATCCTTGCCCCCACCCACATTTGCCTGAATTGACAGCCCTGGGTTAAGGATGTGGTTGCAATAAAGAAACAAGTTCTAGAAAACAAGCAATAGAGGAACGAGGAAAAGGTTCTATTTTAGGTTGTTATCCTTCTCTATAGCCCTTCCTTGTAGCCCTTTACTGTAAAGCCCTTTCACGTATTTTTGAACCTTAATAAGGCAGGCCACTTCCCCACGTTTCCGTTTCATTACTGTCTTTTACTGCAATCCCTTTTACTACTCGTGACATTTGGAACTTAATGTTCTCCATTAGTTTTGCTTCACCAATTCAATTCTCTTATTGTATTCTATCGGATTAAAAACACTTCCTAACTACTTGATCCTTGCGTCGGTCAATCCTTATCATGAGGCACTGCACCTTATTTAAATCTACACACCAAATAAATACATGAAGTTACTCTACCAACAAAAACATTTTAATTTATATATTCAATTTGTCAAGTTATATCCTTTTCACAATACTTCTCGTGCAGTCATGTATGTCAAGATGTGAACCCATATCCCACTAGTTTTTTAAACATTTTTACCTCTAGGCAGCATATATCTGGTGTAAGTTCCATTGAACGAATAAACAGAGGACCGTCAACGACTAGCCTAAGGGAGAGCATGCGATACGGATATACAGTACCAAACAAAGGCGCTTTGACAAAGGTCCAGTCCTACAAACAAAGGCCCAGTCCTACTCCTCATCCTCCTAGTCCTCAAGTGTTGAGTCATATTCCAAAAACAACATCATTGACTCAACACATTTCCGGTTTCATTATATAGTTTCGATGTATTACTGTTATTGTTATTACCATCGACATACTGGCATGTAAGCAAGAGGAGAAGGGTTGTAATCAGAGGATTTAATACATAAGAGAGGGTTACTGGGTTGGGAGAAATCCTCTGACAAATTGTGACCCCCCCCCTCAGAAAACTGTTATATGTGTACTAAACTGCTCTAGGGATATTACGCTGTTTGTGTATTTTTTGGCTGTTTAAACTGGACAATTATGTCCTGTTTAAACAGTTGTTCAGTTGTCAAGTATTTATTTCTTTAAGCTGGACAATTATGTGGGGGTGCACCCTTAGCCAAGTGTATATTATCTTTGGTATAAAAAAAGAAAGCCGTTCTTTCCAGTTTTGGATTCTTCTATTATTAAAACATTTGAATTCTTTTTATGTTCCTTCTCATTTTTATTCTCTCCTGTACAGTTATAAACGTAATCAAGTGTCAAATTTTAAAAACCAACTTGAATATTTATCCCAATTTCATGGGGAGTACATACTTACCCCTTTTACTCCCTTTTTGAGCTTGTCATCGATAAACAGTGAAAGAAACTCGGGAGACTTGGAATTTTCATTGAAGAAACTTTCAAAGTCGGAGGATATCTTTTGCTTCAAGATTTTATCGTTATTAAATGACTGCTTCAGGAATTCATCAAAACGATCCTTCAAATCAATCAGGCTCTGAAAACAAACAGTAAGATAAAATGTTAAAATGGAAACGATAAAGTAAATCAGTCTTATCGAAATTTTAAACTTTACCATAATAAATTATACTAATAAATAAATATACTAATAGACCAATAATTTACAAATAAATTATTAATTATAAATTATATATTAATTAATAAGGCCATACAGTTTGAAGAGGGGGGGGGTAATCTTTCATTCTCTTCAGATATGATCGTGTCAACACATAAGGAAGAAGATCTTTGCTCTTTATTTAGACCCGTGATTCCCAACGGGGGGCTCATACCCCACCGGTGGGGCATAACAATATTTTAGTGGGTCATGGGCAGGATGTCCACCTTTCGGCTGACTTTACTTAGAGCCTTTAATAAAAAAAAAAAAAAAAAAACATTTTTATGTAAATGGCGTCACATTCAAATACATTCAAAGAGCACAAAAACATGATAGTGTTGCAATGACGTTATACATTGCATAAAAGGGTTATGGGCGTAACTGAACTCATGAAGCTGAGCTTCCGTGCAGCTCAACCCCATTTAAATGAATCCTTGTGCAACTGAACCCCCGTATAACTGGACTCACGTGCAACTCAACCCTTTTTAACTGAACCCTCATGGAACTAAACCCCTGGGCAACTCAACCCTATTTGACTAAACCCTCGTGCAACTGAACCCAAGTTTCACTGGGCCCCGTGCAATTCTGCCCACGAGCAACTCAACCCCATTTAACTAAAACCTCGTTTGACTGAGTAAAACTCAACCCCAATTAATTAAACTCTCGTTCAACTGGACCCCCGTTTTTATCAACCCTCTTTTGACTTAACTCTTATGTAACTCACCCATATTTAGATTAAGCCTTGTTTTAGTGAACTCAACCCAAGGCCTAAGAATAAGTTTGAACTAGAACTGATTAAAAGCTCAAAATATGCTTCTCGCCTCGTTCGGAGCTTCTAACTTATATTACCCATTTGGACAAGCTTAATTAGTTAGTACCAAAGACAAAGAGCCGGCAGAGCCATGATTGCAACTATCTCCTGTCACTGACAGCCAACGAAAACGCTTCAACGCAGTTGTTCGCTAGTATCCAAACAATGCAGTTGTTCGCTAGTATCCGTCGATGGCAGTTCATAATTTTTTGAATTTTGTGCAAATCACGGATATTGGCGAATAACTCACTTTTGTGGTTGTTAGGTATTTGGTTTTAATTCTTTTAATTTTTGGCTTTATTGAATTTTATTCATATTTCAAGTTTTTGGTTTTTTGGTTCTTTTTACATTAACTTTCCGCATTTGTTTTTTGTTGTTTTTTTCTTCCGCACTTTCCTTGGATACATTATTTCGTTTCGTGCTGAAGAAGAGAGGCGTTTGTCCTCTCAAAATATTTGGTGTGTTGTGTTTTTTCAGTATTTTCATTCGGCCTATAAAAACCCCATTTTTGCTCGTTTTTCTTTCTTTATGTGATGTCAGGCCAATATGGTTTAAGAAATTGTTTTTTCTTTAATGTGTCTTTAAGATTTCGGGTACTCTGGGCCTTCTCTGTAGTAGGGTACAGCTACTGCTGCAGCCCTGACCTTCAAGTGTGTTTGGGCCATGGGGATGAAAAGTTCTGATAAAGGTTGAAAGAGGGTTGAATTGCTCCAGGGTTCCGTTGCACGAGGGCTCAATGAAACGGGTTTAAGTTGCATGAGGGTTCAATTGCACGAAGGTTCAGTTAAACGGGTGTTGAGTTTGACGAGGGTTCAGTTGCACGGAATTGAGTTGCACAAGGGTTCATTTGCAAAGTTTACGAGGGTTCAGTTACATGGAACCTCAGTTTCACCTTGGTTCAGATGCACGAGGGTCTAGTAGCAAGGGATTCAGGTACACGAGGGTTCAGTTACAGTGGAACCTATAAAAAGTGTTGTGTTTAGAAAATATTTTGCATAAATGTAAAAAAAAACGTAGAGGACAACCCAAAAATAGATACCAAGTTAATGGCCTTTTAAGCTTCCTTAAGGAGAATACATATAAAAATTTAATAACAAAATTCGTCACTCAGGGTTGCATCAGGTTTTTTAGAAGTGTCTTATTGGAGCATGGCCCCACTCAATTGTAAAAGGACAATTCACGTCAATTGTAAAAGGACATGGAGTGTGACCTAGAAAATTATTGAGCCTACATCTATTATGGCTGTCATAACAATATCGGCAACGGAAAGGCAAAGCTGATTTTATATTAAAGTGGTATGGAGCAAAATCTCGGCCCAAAAATTTGACAGACGGAACCAAAAAACTCACAAACTCAAAAAACTCAGCCCACGGAAGATTGAGCCTTCATAAAATTCACCCAGGGCAAATTCAATCCCACTAATTTCTAATCCAAAGATAATTTTACACCCTAGAAAAAGTTCCCTTCCTCGGCCCTCTATAAAACTGCACAATATTATAAATTCAAAACCTTCTATAATTATTATATAAAATTAAACAAAATTAAATTACAATTAAATTGAAAATTTTAATAAAATAAAATTAATAAAAGGTAATTATTAATTAATAATCATATTAATGAATAAAATTAATACAATAAAATCAAATAATAAAAATTAAAATCAAATATCAGTACCTGAATATAATTAATCGGATTTGCTTCATCTCCACTGGCACTATTTACAATCGCAGTTCCAATTTCACGCAAGTATCTCGACATGCATTCAGACATTGTTGATATCCCGTCACTTACCCTACTCAAAAGCTTATAGATGCATTTTAAATCGCCAAATTTGTTTTCTTTCAGCATATGAACAACTCCTGAGTTCTCCATCTGCAAGAGAATTAAATACAATTTTAAACAAAAGCTAAAACCGGGCATTTTTTTGAAAAAAAAATATGGCTAGTTATATAATTTATGTCGCCAAAGTATGTAGTTGTTAAGAATGTATAAAGGAATAAATATTTGCTATTCTGTGTCCCTTGAAGAGCACCGATGTCAAAGCTACTGCCCCAGGTTCCCACCTTCGTGCAACATAACAATTATCAGAGTAAAATCAGAATGCCTTGGATTTTTCTGGGTGTTGCCGCCATGCTGTCCCTGGCTCACTTTTCAAATCTGATGACTGGTGGATTATTTCAAATCCATTTTCCGTCACCCGACTGACTCCATATTTTGCGACAAAGCTCAAACCCACATCCCATTAGATAAAACTATTAGAAATTTTAAATGGAGGAAAATACTTTTTATTGCTTCATCTTAGCTTTCGGAATACATACAGCTTATCACATTGAAGACATAATAAATGGTGTAATTAAAGGTTTAAATTTTTGAAACAATTTTTGACGGTTTGATAAGAATTAAATCAGTTTTCAAACCACCTCCTATCATCCAAAGAAACTATATCTTGGATATTATGTCAAACTTGCCTACAACAAACATATGCAAAAAAAGCCAAGGGGTCAGCCACTTCCCACCACCTGGAGTATATCTTGGAGGGCTACGTGTGCTGCAGGGTTCCGCCACATGTGACACAGTTCTACCATGCGCGACACTGTCCCTGCAACACATAGAACAGTTTCACCTCCTTTAGCAAACGACACCCGGCGTATATAATTGCTGAAAGTCGGCAGCACCTGAAATTCAACACACAGACTTGACGTTATAGAACTGGCAAGTTTCTATAGCTCTAGAGAAAATCTGTATATTTGTATATATTAATTCACTAAAGGTGTAAAACTAAATAAAAATCTTTTCTCTTTATAAATGACTATGTTTTTTTTTTATAGTTACAGTTGTACAACTATAGTCCTAGTAAAAGTTAACTATAGTCATAGTTTGTATAACTGAAGTCAGGATGATACTTTCGATTTTTTTTTGCAGAGGGAAGGTAAAACGATTTTTCTCCAGTCTCCGCAAAACATTATACACTACTTTTTCTTTTTGGCATTCCTGTCGTCCGGCAGGCATCACTGTTAGCATAATGACAAACAGAGGAAATCTGAAAACAACGCATTTCTTGGCTAGAGGTGTAATTTGAGACATTTTGAAACACTCAGCAAAATCTAACGAGACCTCTTTTTTATGGACTGTACTTCTCAAATGCATCATATTTCCCAGTTTTAATAAAACAATTAATTAAAAGGGAGCACAAATTGTATATTAAACATCCAAAAAATTACCCCCCCCCCCTTATTTAGCTGCAAATTATTTTATTTTTAAAGTTTCAGGCATTAACATTTTGAAAGCTCAAAATAAATAATGTATAATTAGTAAAGCCTGTTGAGATTCAAATATAAAAAGTGAAAAAAAAAATTAATTTACGAAAGAGAAACATGTGATAATTGTTTATTTTCAGCGACATAGACCCAAGACAAATAAACCAGCAACACTCCTCCAACCTCTTTTTTCTCTTTTTTATGGTACTTCTTAATGAGTTTGAAATAGTTTGAAAGCTTGAATGTGAGTTTTGAAAACTTGGTTGTGAGTTTAAAAACCTGAATGAAAGATATATATATATCTTCTATTTGGCAAATTTTTACATGGATTTCATAGAACAGTCTGCTTTGAATAGTTTCCACTTAAAACCCTCTATCTGGTTTTGTTTCGTTGATGATATCCTTTCTGTTTGGGGACATTGACTAGACTCTCTGGGAGATTTTTTGGCACATTTTAACTCTTTTAATTCTAATCTCTGGTTTACAATGGAACTCGGAGTTTTGAATAAGCTGACATTTTTGGATGTTTTGATTATAAAAACTACTCCTAGTCTCGAATTTTCTAAACATAGAAAGCCAACTCATAATGATCGATATCTACATTTCTCTTCCCATCACCCTCCTTCTGTGAAAAGAAGGGTAATAATCTCTTTAATCGACAGAGTTTTAAAAATTTGTTCCCGTAATCACAAAATAGGGAGCTCGTCCCCCTTGATTCAGTTACCCCGGCAATTGAGAAAAAAACTTTCATCGCTTTACCATACATCCTGAAACTTGGCGATAAACTTAAAAATTTTTTTAAAACGACATAATCTCTCTGTTTCTTTCAAAACCGAACAAAAAGATGAACATTTTTTCAACTCAGGAAAGGATAAAACTGATCCTGTACTGGGTAGTGGTGTCTACAGAATCCCGTGTTCATGTGGGAAGTTTTACATCGGTAGGGCACATCAACAACTAGGTGAACGTTTGCATGAGCACAAAATTTCAATAGATAAGTCCCGGAGATTAAAAAATAATAATGAAAACTTTGATTCGGCATTGGCTTCGCATAATTTCCTAAATCCGACCAATCTGGTTCTTTTTGACGAGGCAACCTTAATATCAACTATAAATGGCGTACCACAAACTTTTAAAGAGGTAATTGAAATAAAAAAATACATTAACCAAAATTTAGCAATAAATAGAGATACTGGAGATATTTCATTAAGCCCAATTTACGACAGTTTGGTTTTGAAGGACTCAATCAATATTTTCACCCGGTGTAACTTAAAAGAACCTATTTGCATATCTAATGAAAACCGAAACTGTAGACCAGCTAAAACTATTGCAAGGCAAAAGATTCTTGCTCAATCATCTTGGTATATTCTTTTTCATTATTCCTGCCTGGTTTTTATTTAGTGTCTGTTTTTTCTTTGTCAGGTAAACTTCGAAAGGTTAGATTTTTTTTGTTTTTTTTTTTGTTTGGCACTGAGGACGACTTGGCGGAAGTCCTTGTCGAAATATTTACTTTTTTCATCTTCTTAGTGGTTTTCCACTGGCTGACAAAATCCTCGTTTTTTCACCTCTTTGATTTTATTTTTCATTTTGTTATTTTCTTTCCTCTCTGAGTTTCATTTTTCCTTTTAGATATTGCAAATTCCTGTCAAATGAGCCCTTAAACAGCTCTTTCTGTTCTTCCAGCTCCCCGATAGCAGTGACAAAAAAAAGGACACATCAGTGCTACATATGCAAAAAAAAAAGTTAATTTCCTTGTTGTTCAAGGTGGGGGGGGGGGCTGTAACTTTTCTCAACTTTCCTCTTTTTCAGTTTAATAATTTTGACTAAGAAAAGATTTGTCATTCTGATATTGTTGTTTTGGCATTATTTGCCAGTTTTTTTCATGCTTTTTTTTATGATTTTTTGCTTGTATTGTTTTTTGTTACTTCAAATTCGGCCCTTCGGGGCTCGTGATAGAAATCTTTTGAAATAAATATCTTATCTCCCATATAAGTTTTCGACAATGGCAATGTCAATGGCTCAATCTTCATTTCGAATCCGACACCACTGTCGAGGCTTTTCAAGCTATTTTTTGGAATTTCCATATTGTTTTTATTACCACAAAACTTTCATCATTTGCTTCTTGGACATCCACATGTGGCAAAAAAAAAAAAAAATCTTCTTTTTTTGCCATGGCCCAAAGCGGCTTTTATTGCATCCATCATTTGGTCTTTTGGTCCATTTTTGGTCTTTGGTCTTTTGGTCCATCATCTGCTCTCCATCATTTGGCTTTAAATCAGTTGAACATCCCCCTCATCAAGTCCGGGAAGTTTCAACTTAAGACAATTAGCCATTGCTATGACATATCCGATATGTTCTTTTAATGACCTTTATGCTCACTATACTTCTTGAAATTTTCATCTTAATACCTTTAGCCTTACAAGTAGTTGCAATAGAAATAGTAGTTTGAGTAACAGTAGTAGTATAACTAATAATTGTAGCAGTGGTAGAAGTATTAGTAGTAGCGTGCACGTATTGCCTTTTGGTCAATCGACCATCCCCTTTAAGCATTCTCTGAGAGTTCGAACTTAATACACAAATCAATTCTTGAGATACACTCTTTTGACTATCTAAATGCACATAATCTCTTTTGATTTAGTTCAAATTTGCCCTCAGTATTCTCTCAAATTTTACCTTCATAAACTTAGCCTTCATGCTACTAGAATCACAGTAGTCATGGTGATAGTAGGAGAAGTAGTAGCAGTATTAGTATTAATAATAATAATATATTGAAAACCCGTCGTATACAGTAAATGTACAATGACAGAGCATACAAAACTGCGAAAAGAGGAAACAAAAAGAAAACATACTAAAAAATAACAACAAAAGCAACAACTTCTTAAATAGTATCTTATTAGTGGTAATAGTAACAGTAATAGCAGCAGTATTGATAACAGTTGTTGCATGTA
Organism: Artemia sp. Qi Xiang Cuo; assembly: GCF_049724085.1. Taxonomy (NCBI): domain Eukaryota; kingdom Metazoa; phylum Arthropoda; class Branchiopoda; order Anostraca; family Artemiidae; genus Artemia; species Artemia sp. Qi Xiang Cuo. The sequence goes on along the minus strand of NC_142796.1, from coordinate 23,377,519 downwards.
CTTGTAGCCTTTTTGTCAGTTTAAGATCTCCCTCATGATGCCCCGAAATTTTCACCTTGATATGGTAAGCCATTCCAAAAATATTGCTGATGTGCCCTCATAGCCTTAATTGTACTAGTACCATAGTAGTAGTTGTACTAATAGGAACAGAAGTAGCAGTAATGGTGTATTATTATTAGTAGTAGTAACAGTAATAGGATCAGTATGATAGAAGTAGTAGCAAGTACATGTTGCCTTTTGGTCAGTTGAACATCGCACTATCCCACTCATGATGCCCCAAAATTTACCTCTTGACGCGATAAGCCGTCCTAAAAATGTTGCTGATACGCCCGTATAACTTCCAATGTCAAATCAAACGAGCCCCATCGGAAGTTTAGACGGCCACTCATTCCATAATAACCTTATATATCCCCAGGGTATAGCTTACAACCCTTTTGCCGGAGCTCTGGTGGGTTGTGTCAGGCATTGTTATTTGTTCTTTAGACTATTTTGAACAAAATCGCTATCTCACAATCTTAATCAGATGCGTTTGGGGACGAGAGGGGTATTGGAGGGGGGGGGGCTAGTTTTCCTCTATCACTATTGACTTTTAAAAAGGAAAAAAAATTTCCACTTTTCAATTAAATGAACCTTATCTAAAGTTGGGTTGGGGTCCTTCCACCCCAACCACGGACGACCTGCTTTCCGTTTAGCCCTGTATGGTTCGTTAAAAGGACAATCTTTAGCAACATGTCATCCTTCATCCGCAGAACCTACCCTAGCCATCTCAACCTTTCTCTCATCATAACCCAAAAAGCCAAAATATACTGCTTGTTGTACCTATTATTTCGCTACTCTATTTTTTTTTACGTTGGTTTCTTTTTACTTATAGAAGGTTATGACCTGTGGGCCTGTTGACTCTTTGAATTACTAAGGACTTTAAAATGAAAAAAGTTTTCATGTGGCTCGTTCCTATCTAGTCTAAGTAACAAGGCCGTTTCTTGTTCAAGTAATTGAATATTTTTTTTATTTTATAGCCCCCCCCCCTCTGAATAAACTGTACGCGTAATTACCTGTACATGTGAGAACCTGTGACAAGAAATGGAATCTTATCTCGGCAAATCAAGACAGGGATTTTAATCATATAGTTTTAAAATGTTCCCAATTTTCATCTATACAGTATTGGGCAAGACTGCTTTTTTATTAAGATTTTCCTTTTAAGTACTAGGGTCTTTGATTGTGACTTAAATTTTGGGTAAATCTGAAAATTCAGTTTCATAATAATATAAGGTGATAATATAATATAATATTACAAGGTAAAAAAAAAACTTTTTGAGGTTTTCATAATAATCATGTTATACATTAAAATTAATAAAAAAAAATTATTGTTTACTACAACATCAAATTAAATTCCCTTGCGCAGTGCGGGATTGAACCTACAACCCACGACTAGCAGGCACGGTTACTTCCACTACACTAACACAAGGGTAAATGAAGGGATTATTTTAAAGTTTATGTTAAAAGGAAGTTTGATTTTGTCGAATATATAAACAAAATTTTGTTTATATTTTCAACAAAATTTTGCAAAAAATGGTTGTAGTTGCACTATAGAAATTGAGATTTCTATATTCAAATAAATGAGTTGAAAATCTGTAGTCTTGGGCAGTCTTTCTGCAATCTTTGCAGTCTTTAGGAGGACTCTCCTGAAAGCACGATATAAAAAAGAAGCAAAAGAAGACGAATATAAGGAAAATATAAAAAAAAATTGTAGTAGCTTTAAAGTCTGCAGGTTTTTTCGTTTGTGGGGGAGGGATTTACGGCTGCAGATTAATATATACGGGCCTATATGATACTGATTTATTTTATGCATTCTTATTTATGCTATTCTGTTTATTCTCATATATTCTATCGATTAATTCTATAAAGTTGTAAATTTCAGCGTGTCTCAACGCGTGTACCTTTTCTCTTTGCACTAAAAAATAAACCAGATTAATCAAGCTAGAAACGTGGAAATTGAAACTTAAGGCACAAACAGAAACTATCCTTTATAGGAGGGGAGGTGTCCTAGCCTTCTTATCTTAACGCTTCAAATTTGGCTCTACTTCCAATACTTAAAAAATGCTCACTTTCACACAAGAAGAATACTATTGAAAAAATTTTTAAATAAATAAAATATAACGATGCCTTGAGGAGAGAAAGCCTTATTAATTTGCACGTGTGTTTAGCAGTAAAATTTTCAGTCCGTATATTATGAAAGCAGTAAAATTGCAGTATTAAAGCATAAAGCAGCAAGAGTACAAAGCAGTTAGGCAGTAAAATTTTTAGTTCATATATTTTGAAAGCAGTAAAATTGCGCTGTTAAAGCAGAAAGCAGAGTTAAGCTGTAAAATTTTCAGTTTAGAAATTTTGAAAGCAGTAAAATTGCAGTGTTAAAGCAGCCAAAAAGCAGAAAGCAGAGTTAAGCAGTAAAATGTCTAGTTCAGATATTTTGAAAGCAGTAAAATTGCAGTGTTAAAGCACAAAGCAGTTGGGCAGTAAAATCTTTAGTTCAGATATTTTGAAAGTAGTAAAATTACGGTGTTAAAGCAGAAAGTAGCAAAAAAGCAGAAAGCAGAGTTAAGCTGTAAAATGTCCAGTTCAGATATTTTTTAAAGCAGTAAAATTGCAGTGTTGACACAGAAAGTAGCAAAAAACTAGAGAGCAGGGTTAAGCAGTAAAATTTTCAGTTTAAATATTTTGAAAGCAATACAATTACAGTGTTAAAGCAGAAAGCAGCAAAAAAGCCTAAAGCAGTAAAAAAAAAAAATCAGAAAGCAGTGTAAGCCGTAAATTTTCCCTTCAGAAATTTCGAAAGGCGGTCACTACATAAGAGCACTTAAAATTACCAATTGTTTTTAGTTATTAATCAAAAAATATTTTTACACAAAATAAGTTTTTTGAAAAAAGTAAAGAACTCCATTAAACCAAAGTGAACAGAAAATGGAATCAAATAATCTACCAAGCATGCAACTGCCACACATCAGTATCAATAAATAAATGAAACCCAAAACAAACAGAAATTAAAATAAGTTCAAATTCAAAACGAGCAGATATTAATCTGAATAGGGTTCTAAACTCTATGCTTTCTTAAAGCCAGAATATAATTTGTACTTTACTGAAAAAAATTCAAATGAATTTAATGAAAAAAAAATGTGCATTTTCACAGATCAGTATGCATACTATGATATTGTTTTCTTAAAATCTTAATTAATTTTTGATTGAATGTGGTTGCGAAAATGGAAGCCTTTACAAGAATTTAGTTCAGTGGATCACCAGGTATATTCTGAACTTTAGACGACACCGGGCTTAAAACCCTACTCAGATTAATTTCTGCTCGTTTTGAGTTGCTGAGTTACTTGTTTGAGTTTAAGTTACTTGAGTTACACGTTCTGTTCGTTACTGATCAATAGACATATGATGACTATACTTACGATGACTAGTCAGTAAAAATTAAGTGAGAAAAATTAGACTATAGTTAAAGATACCTCAACAACTGTTTTCATATGCTTCTTAATGAGCTCTTCCTCAACAACTTTAATGATTTTCTTCTCTGTATAGCTATCCAAATAGACATTGGCCCTCTCCGATTCTTCATTTAGTCTCTGTTCAACCTTCACTATATAAACACTTGCTGAGTTCTCGGCAAGAAACTTCTGGCCTTCTGCCTGTAAAGAGGTAAGTAAGCAGATTAAATAAAGATAAATGGCACTTCTCTTTGCGTCTCTTTATTTTTCATACAAAGCTTCCAATTTTACAAGCTTCCATAAGTGCTTATTCAATGAAGTAAAATAATTGCGTATTCCAAATGTGAGCTACTACTGACTTATTAAACATTGCCTAGAGTTTGAGAAAATCATGTTTTTTTTCTCAGCATATTACGAAGGTCACCTTTTTGAAGAAAGAGAAAAATTAACCTGACTGGCAAATGTTGAGTAAAGCTAAAAAAAAAGTAGTGCTATACGTCAGCTAACCCAATCGATACATTAACCGTCATAAGTGGTTTTTCATGGAAGCAATATGTTTTCTTTTTTCAAGACTGAGCTTGTACGTTTTTTTTTGGCACAACTTTTTTCGAGAAAAAGAAAAGTTAATCTGAGTGGCAAATGTTGAGCAAAGCTCCACAATAAGAATTGTATTAAACGTGTGCAAGGCTAGTCAATACACTAACCTCCATTAGCAGTTTTTCATGGGAGCAATATGCTTTCGTTTTTCAAAATTGAGCTTGTACATTTTTTTAGAACAACTTTTTCCGAGAAAGAGAAAAGTTAATCTGAGTGGAAAATTTTGAATAAAGCTCCAAAAAAAGAGTAGTACTAAACGTCGGCAAGGCTAGTCGGTACACTAACTTCCATTAGCAGTTTTTCATGGAAGCAATATGCTTTCGTTTTTCAAAATTGAGCTTGTACATCTTTTTTTTTTTTTTTTGCACAGCACGAAATCTACCTTTTCAAAGAAGGGGAGAAATAAAGCTGAGTGACAAATATTGAGCCAAATTAAGAAAAAAAATTAGTGCTACACATCAGCTAGCCCAATCGACACAATAATTTCCATAAGTAGTTTTTCATGGAAGCAATATACGTTCTTTTTTCAAAACTGAGCTTGTACATCTTTTTTTTAGCACATCACGAATGAAACTTTTTTGAAGAAGGAGAATAGTTGAGTGGCAAATACTGAGTTAAAGCTCCACAAAAAGCGAAGTGCTACACGTCTCCTAACTCGGTCCATATATTTTGCCTTAATTAGCCAACCAAAATTAGGAGTATAACTAGCCATATTTTCACTTATGCAAGCCTGAATAGAAACCATCATGAAGCAGCAAACCTTGCGATTTTGAGATTTTGCTGGGAGCCTATTCTCTACTTTTTTTCAATATCCTATATAAATTTCCATCCACGCTACCTTGAAGAAGGTTATATATTATTTATCTTTTTATAATTAGAAGACATGTGAAAATTATTCACATAGCCCTAAGATAAAAATTACAAACAATACCTTGATAAATTGAAGGGTTTAGCCTTATTACGAGACAAGTCCATCTTTTATAATTTCAAAATACCGATACCCAACATAGCTAAGAGATAATACGATAATTGAATTAAGCTCTAGTTCGAGTTTGGACCAAGATATTTCACCAGTTGCAGAAGTGTCCGAAAATTATATGATTATCTTTTGTAAAAACAGTGAACCAAAATTCACCAGTATGTGTTTTGGTGGATTGTCCTCCATTTTTGCCAAAAATAGATTCCAAAAGCCTCATTGGAAAGTAAGGCCATATCCAGGCGGAGGTGGTGGTGGGGTTACCGGGTTTGCTCCCCCCCTCTTCCCCCGAAATTTTTGTCTGACTCGTAAGAAATTAACAAATATAGATATAAACAAATTTTTGACGCGTTTTGTCAAATAAAAATGTAAACAATCCCTCCCATGAAAAATATACCCCCTCTCCAAAAAAAGAAGAAAAAATCCAAGACACACTCTTGTTGGCAAATAATTGTACAGTCCTTGACAAGTCATACAAAATCACAACTAACATTTTAATTTCTTGAGCATGCACAACAAAAATTATTTTATCTGGACTTGGCTCAATTTAATCTGAGATTTTCAGAATGAGCTCCCTGTAAAGCGAAATAATAAATACTGAATTTAAAAATTACCACCCTTGATTAGAAATATTAGACAGATTCTATCAAACAAAAACAACTCGTAATTTAACAGCAAGCTGTTATATGTAATTTGTCAAGTAAGAGGAGTCTGAAATAGCTTATCTTGGATCTATTTTAATATGAAGTCAGGTGATATAATGGCTAGTATATTGGACTAACTTAGATTTCTAAATAGGGCTCTAAAATTAGATATATCTTTGATCGTACTAGCAAAATAACCTACAAAAAAAGAGAAAGAAACTCAAAGGAAATAAAAGCAAAGGAATAAAGGAATAAGGAAAAAGGAATAAAGAAACAAAGGAAATAACAACTACAGCAGCCACGACTATAAGCAATACAACGAGATTGGTCTACACACAAGACATTTAGCATTATAAGTCGTTAAAAAAATCATATATATTTTTCACACAATAGAATTAGATTTAATCCGTCTTGCTTTGTCAATAAATTTAATCAAGAGATCACTTCATCAAGCAAAGTAGGATCTCCTGCTAATAGATATATAAAGCAATTTTTATAAAGATATTTTTATGGTAAGAAAACAAAGCATTTTAGAGTCCTGTAATTTGCTTAACTTGGTATGACCTTTCCATGCGGGCTTTAAGATCTTTCCGTAAAGCTAAATTACCAATTACACCAAAATAAAAACCCATTTTGCCCCTTAGACTTATCTGAACACAGCTAAAGTACCAATTACCCCCAATATAAAAACCTCTTTTTTGCCTCTTACACCCATCTTAGGTTTATTCATACACTAAAACTGGTTTTCTATAATTTTTTTCAGCTTTTCATAAATACTCTTTTCTTTCTATAGATTTTTAGAGTTTTATTTTACAAATAATTTGCCAAAAAGTGATCACCAAGGTTCGTTGAAGAAAAATGACTTGTGTGATTATTATTTTTTTTAAAGAAAAATTTAATCCCCGCAGAGGTTCATTTCCATCAACTGCTTTTACGGAATTAACTGTAAGGAATTGCTTCCACCTGACGACGTTTATATTCTCATAGTTTCCCTACTCAATAGACCTTAAATCGTATTTCTCTTTCACCTTATATTATCAATAAGCAAATTCGCAGGAAAAAAAAAATATCTGTTAGAATAAAAAGGTGAATTTTCACTACGCAACTTCGTTTTTTTGTGATATTTTTCTTGAGCACAACTTGTAGACAAATATACATAAAAACACGACAATTAGTCAAAAAACTGAAATTTGTAATTCGAAGCATTGATACTTACTTTGAAAAACAGGCTGACCGTTATAAAAAGGTTACCCAAAATTGTAAATATAGGTAACTCATGTCGAGCAAGAAATTATTGATTAGGATGGTCTTAAAAAGTATCCAATTTGAGTCTAAAAGTTTAAAACAAATTTTGATGAGCAGCTAATAACTTGCAAATCTAGTAAAAATCTAGGCGCTTCATGTCACTTAGAAAATCGCCAAGCTTTGCCTTCCTACGTGAACCTTAAAAATTACAAACTTTTGGTCTAGAAGTCTTAAACAGATTTTGATGAGCAGCTAATAAGTCTTAAATATAGGTGATTTATGTTGCCAAAAAACGCTCAGTATCACACGGCATGTGCCCCCCCCCCTCCCCTCCAGCGTATTTCGAAAAACACCATTTTAAAGGGGCATTTTCACTGAAAAAAAAACCGACAAATTTGTCCTCTCCCAAGATTTAAAAAAATATATTTTATTTCTCCCCCTCTTTTGAATTTTCATTAATTGGTACAACTGTAGGTTTCTATGGAGAGCCAGATTTCTCTAACCAAGTGCGAGAAACTTCTGTTCTCAGAAGCTAGGAGTCACCCTAAGATTCAAAGCCTCCTCTCTGACGAGCCCATTTTCACACTATTCACGTCATGCATCAGATCAGTCATGGAATATGCATGTCCTTTCTTTGCTGGTCATCCAACTAACCACACCGTTCCTCTTCAATATGTCCAAAACCAAGCACTTGGCGCAGCAATTTCTAGCAGCTCTGGTACCAAATCCATGAAGTTTATCAAGGATCGTTTTGAAGTGGCGTCTATGTCGGTGTTCTACAAATATATGCATCACCTTCCATCTGATTAGGCATCGAAACTCCTTCCGGATAGTGCAAAGGCTTCGCGATCGAGTCGCCAAAGTATAGATCGGTTGAACTACCTTGCGCCGGGTACACCCTTCCAGGGATACTTGAAGACAGGTTTCATCCGACGATACGTTGTCACACGGAATGGCTTCCCAGCAGAGGTAATCCCAGAAAATTCTCCTCTTGAGGCGTTCAAGAGAACGCATAATAAATACCTCAAAAATAGGAAGCGAGGTAATTACCAGGGCTAGCAGCATATCATCATTTGCGATGGAACTACGAAACCTGTAATAACAAAAAAAGCCTTAAAAATTCCCACTTTTTGTCTATAACTCATACTTATTTTTTTTTTTTTTAGTAACTGATAACAATTAAATTGAATTTTTGATACATACTTTGAAAAAGGCAGCTGAGCGTTGTAAAAAAGGTCGTTCAAAGTCTTCTTCGTAAATCAGCCTAGAGCCGATACCCAGAGTGATTAGCATACTGCAAGCTGACCTAATGGCGATTCGATCAACCACCTCCGACTTCCTTTCACGCTGAATTAGATCAAGAAGTGTTTCTTGTAAGTGTTCACGGATATTGCCATGCCTGACAATCTGAAAAAATAACTATCAAAGAATATGCAACAATTGGGGGCGTGTGGGTAAAAACATCACAAAACGCATCAAAAACTTGTTTATATACATTTTTCTTTTACTTAATTTACGAGTCGGACAATGTTTTTTTTTTTTTTTGGGGGGGGGGGAGGGGGAGGGGGCAGATTTAAACTTGCCCCCCCCCCCCAATTTGACCTTGACAACAAAACAATAAAAATAAAGCATTGGCGGCAAATATTATTCTATTATTTAGTTTAAAATTTGATGATTATGAAGCATGTCTCAATACGCCAATGAAAATTGTTGTTAATTCAGCCATTTTTCAGTGTAAAGACAGTGATAATATAGGCATTTTCATTTTTTCCATCTAATACTGGGCTAAAATAATAATAATGGGTAAATATGTAATATATATTACATACAACATTGGCTAAAAAAATTGTATTAATGGGTAATATGAGCAAAAAACTTGTTAAGAAATTGGTTTATTGGTAAGTCAGGATTTTTGAATGTTTCAAGAATATTTTCAGCCCCGCTCTGATCAGCATCACAGCTGTACTTTATTTTACTTTTTCCTTTGAAATCATATAATAACTCACCAGTATGAACTTTAACGGTATTTTGTTTCTTTCTTTTATTTCCAGTGCCCAGCCAGCTGAGGAGAAAGAGAGAAAAAAAAAAAAAAAAAAAAAAAAAAAAAAAAAAAGATGCCGTCGATGCAGAAGATCGCAGCTCAAGCCAATTTTCTTGTTTTTCAAGCCAATATATTTTCTTTGTTGTTCAAGCCAGGAGACTGTAAGTTTCCTTAATAGGAGTTTCTAATAGTCAAGGTGGTTCTAATAGCGTACTTGGTATTTCGATCTGAAACTATTTTTAGGAGTTATGGGTTATTGTATTTCTTAGTAATGGGCGTGATCGTTTCTTACTAGGTTGCTAGCTACCGCTGCAACTTGGATATACATCTCCGTATTTTTCAATCCGTATTAATACGTACTTTTTCCGTTAGAAGACAAAAAAATTGCACTTTAGTTGTATATAATTTCTGACAACGACGGGGTTACATCCTTTTCGTTGATCATTTAATGCAGCTTATTATTTTTGGTAGTGGTATTAATAAGTAGGAGGTAAAAAAATCTAATATATGGTGGTCCTTTCCCGTACACCTTGCATACAGAAAAACGTCAACTTCTCAGAAAACGAAAAAAAACAAAAAAACAACTGATGTTTGAACTTGAGTATTGGTCATTGGCAAGGGTGTATCCAGTATTTTTGTTCGGGGGAGGGGGATTTTTTTGGAGGAGGAAGGTTAACAGAAACACATAAAAAAATTTTTATGCATTTTTGTCACGTTTTACGAGTCAAACAAACATTTCAGGGGGGAGGGGGTTCAAACCTCCTGACCGTCCCATTGAATACAGCCTTAGTGATTGCAAATAAAAGTTCAAATAGGGATAAATCCTTTTAATAGACAGTGATGATGATAACAGTGATAGAAATTCACAAAAATACCAGAAATTTCGGTTAATGTAAATGTGACCGAAATATCTGGTATTTTTTTGAATTTCTATCACTGTTATCATCATCACTGTCTATTAAAAGGATTTTATCCCTATTTGAACTTTTATTTATCGTCATTGAAAGGCAGTGTGGTCTCCGAAATTATCTACGCCTTAGTGATTGGTAATAGGTACTACAGATTCAGTGAAAAATAATCTTAACAAACAGGTCAGTTAAAAGGCTAATAGGAAAATTAAATATTTTTTAAAGACTTTAACGCAAAATTTATGATCATTTCTTAGACTGAAACAAACATGTTTTTAAAGATTTCGTCTTTTGCTAGTTCTTGAAGTTTTTTTATGTACTATTCAACAAAACTTGAAACCCTGGGTAGGGAGACACCTTAACTAGTTTTCACAATACAGAAGTCACATGCCAGCTGTATATAGGGGGGAAATTCATATTTGAATATCTGATATGTTATCAAAAATAAATTTAAAAGATAAATTAAAATAATTTATTGGTCGTTTTTCTGAACTAAATTCAAAATTTGAAGTATAAAAGCAAAATATTTAAATTTATTTGTTTCATTTTGTGTTTTTACACTAAACGTTCTTTTGCAACAGCAGTGTGTATAATACATGTCTAACTTTAAGTAGTCTTAAAACATAAGCCAACAGTTAACAATCACAAGCGGCCATACCCTAAAAACTCGATAAAAGCAACCCATTCGAGATTTTTGAAAGGACGCAACGCAAAAAAGGAGATAAAAGAACCATGTAAATTACGATTTTTTTGCAAGGATTTTTTTACGAATGTAATATTTTAATTCTGTATTTTTATTGTTTAACTACAGGTATACAATTTTTCTAGTCAATGAAGCCCAATTATGTCATAAATGGATGTCATATTCGTCAAAATGTTCAACTATCCCATTTAAACCTACATAGTAAAGGAATATGGCTCGTACAAATATATTTCTGCTTTTTCTCTACCCGTCACCCGGGCCATTCCTAAGGTTAGTGGCGTCCTGGACAAAATTAAAGTCGGTGCCTAACTATCCCCTGAATAATAGCAAGTATTTAGGAAACGACTAACCCGGTTATCGTAAAAAATATTAGCAGCACCCCCTTGTTGATTCCTCCCTCTCCTCTTGACGACACTGTCCGTTACCCAGAAAAGGTGTACACACAAAAGACGGCAAACAAAATTGTTTGAACAAAGACCTATCCGAAAAGAAAATGTACCTCAACTTTCTAGTTACGTTTTTTACACTCCAATAGCATTGACAATATAATTAATGTCAAACAGTTTATAAGTCTGGGCCCGGTAAGGTACAGTTTGGTCGACCCCCCTGGCAGATTTTATTCCACTTTCTCCTCTTTTTATTCTTTTTCTCAAGGCTGGAATCCTAATAACCTCTAGCTGGTCTTAAAATATAAGTCCTTGTTGATAAAAATTTTTAAATTGGCTAAATACACAGGACTTGATTCAACGGTCAATGCTAATACAATTAGGAATTCGGAACAGATGACCAATGGATAGTTTCATGGGGCTCAATTTCAGTTTTCTAACGCCAATGAAATTAAATGATAAATAGGAATTTGGTTTCATCCATCATAAAAATACTTGGGGGGGGGGGCTTAGGCGGGTCAGCAACAAAAAAACTTAGTCCCAAAGCAACAAGTGAAAAAAAAGCATTGGCTCTCTGTAGCTATGGTTGATATATAATATTTATTAATTTGATATATTATTCGCAGTACCTAGGCTATGTTTTACTTATAAATCTAATATCTAAAAAAAAAGAAAAAAAAGTAACAAATCTTGTACCAACACCCATTGAAGGATCCCTAGGACCCATAGGTTCTAGGGATCTTTCCTTTGGACCTGTCAAGGTTGGCCAATTCCGTTTTGAATGTCTAATCAAAACGGAACTTTTTATTCTTTTTCTCATGGTTGGAGTTCTAATACTCTTTACTAAGACATAAAACTTGAAAATAAAAACCTTTGTTGATAAACACTTTTTAACTGGCTAAATACACGCGACTTGATCCAACGGATGATTATAATACAACTAGAAATTCGGAACAGATGACCAATGGATAGTTTCCCAGAGCTAGATTTCAGTTTTCTGATGCCAATGGATAAATGCTAAATACTAATTTAGTTTTATCCATCATAAAAATACTTGGTGGGGAGAGAGACAGGTCAGCAAAACAAAACTGAGTCCCAAGTCAATTAATGAAAAAAAAGAAGAAAAAAAGAATAGGTAACCAGCAAGAATAGGTAACCAGCAAGTCTACTCTACTGCAAGAGTAGAAACTGGCCCTACAAAAAGGGATCTCCAATGCCATCTAGTGTTTGGTGTTTCTTGCCAAAATTAGTTTAATCAGCATAACTAAAAAATTAGCGCAGTTATTAGTTTCTGATCTTAGTTTCTGAAAAATTTACAATTGCTAAGTTTGAAAAAATGTCAATAAGTCTAAGCGCTAGATGGCGTTGATGAATACTCGAGCCAGTTTCCACTTTTATAGCTGGTCTCAAAATAAATGCATACCAGGTCTCTAAATAAATGCAGGCCAAGATTGTAGACGTTTTCGACATTATTTTGCTGAACGTATACCCTATCCATGTACATAAGGATATCTCGAATCATAATCATTGATGTTTGATGATCGTTCCACGCCTGTATTAATGTTTGAAGAAAGTTCCCAGATGTTTGCTGATTTAAAGATGCAATAATATCTACTCTAACCTAAAAAGAGGACAAATATTAGTTTAAAATATAAAAAGAAGAAATAAATGACAAAATTCAAATTCTCTACCATGGCTCAGTTAGAATTTCCTTCAACTCACATATTTGTGTTGATCTCACGATTTTCCAATTCAGTATATACTACGACACAAGACATTTCTAATAGTAATATTTTCCCAGCTATTTTAGTCAATTACATAACTTTTAGTATTAATCCTTGTGCTAAAAAACAAAGTTTTAGTAAAACTTTAAAAAAGAATCAGAAAACTTCAAATTTTTCAGATTCCAATATTCTCCCTAAAAGGGCCTAATGTCCAACTCGGATGGAATTTATTGTACTTTCGTTAGCACAAAATTTTAATATACTTTATTTTGGATCTCAGAATAACAGAATCATTCCTACTTGGGATGAAACAAAAAAAACAGGTTTTTCCAACTGAAAGTAAGGATCAACATTAAAACTTAAAACAAACAGAAATTATTACGTATATGAAAGGGGTTGCCTCCTCCTCGAGACCTCGCTCTTTACACTATAGGGTTTTTAGTACTTTTGAAAAAAGCTTCTTATTGTTCCAATTAAACGAAACTTGGGTTCCAGAAGTCTTTCTTAAAGAATTGGGGCAAAATTCAAACTTTAGCGATGAAAGCGAGGTGTTGAGGAGGAGGCAACCCCCTTTATGTACGTAATAATTTTGTTCGTTTTAAGTTTTACTGTTGATCCTTACTTTCAGTTGAAAAAACTTTTTTTTTATTTAATTTCTGATCGTTTTTTAAATAATCCTAGGAAATCTAGCCCCACCTCTACGGAGAAATACCCCCCCCCCTCCACGGTTATATCCTCTAGACAATTCAATCCCGGTGGAAATTTACCCAGGCAATTACCTTTGGCAACTCCAAACAATGGGCAAATTCTATAACTTAAAGACATTTCCCCTGGGCTGTGGGGAGGGGGGGGGTCATTTTATATCCAAAGTAGTGAGCAAGATTTACTGGTAAGTTTTGAAACTTACTCTTACTGAATAAGTAACCGGTAACTTTGATAAGTTACCGCATAAGTGATAAGTTTGAAATACTTATGAATTTAAAGAAAAATATTCTCTCTTCTCTGACAGATTGATAAGAAAAAATATTATTTGTTGCATCATTTTATTTGTTTGGCTCCTGCTTTAAACGGGATAAAAAATTATAAAAAATTGCACTTTAGACTTCAGATAATTCTTTATAAGAGATAAGCGATACAGCTGCTGCTCCTCCTCATCATCTGTTGCATCTTAAAACGCAATGTCTGGCAGATCATCTTCCACCAGACCATCGCCACTATCGTGTGGCAGTGAACTATTAATAGAAAGACATGATGGCAGCGTGAAAATTCCTTCCAGCCTTTCAAGTCAATTTCCAGGCATTTTTGAAGTTGCATGGGGATGCTAACTTTTTTTCCTATTAAGAGACTGACGGACCATAAGAATTTTGTTCGCTATTTCATGCTTGATACGGTTTCTACGGCGGCTCTGTACTAGTCAATAACCTGACCAGAGTCTGTTGCAAGAGGCTATGGTAACACAAACTGTTGAGATTTTTACAGCCACTCCCGTAAGCACCAAATTCGCAAAAAAAAAAACAACAAAAAACAGCCCACCAACAAGATGCCGATTTGACATTTTTTTGCAGTCTCAAAGCACAATTATTTGGAAAATGGGCCACTTTTGGAGATGTAGCTACAGAGTTCTGTGTTCAAGACCCCGACAAAGTCAGCTTCATATCTTTCGTTAAATGAATCGCCACCCTTCCGAAATTGGTACAAAAATTTAGCAAGCTCATTGATTCGACTTACTGCATCCGTAAACTCATCCTGTGTCAGTGGTTTTGCACCAAAAAGCGGATCAAGTAGAATAGCTGCAGCCAGGGCGGGATTATATGCATATATTCTCCTATTTTCTAGGTACTTGTGGATTTTCCTTTCCTCGGTCTTTGAGACTGGCAAAAACAATACAGTCTTCTGGAAATACCACTGTAGAGAACTGAATTACGGGATGACATACGAAGCAAAAGCTCCCTCTCCTTCAAAGAAGTGGCAGCCAAGTGAAATTGGCTTCAAGAATTTCAGACAGGCTGTTAATTGATCAAGTTTCACATAATCAAAAAGCAGTTTTCTGATACCCTGAATACCCTCATTTATATAACACGTTCTATCGATTAACACAGACCATAAAGATTCCCACGACCCTTTCATGAAGCGCATAGATCGATAGAGAGATCCCAGCGAGTTTTGATAGGTAGTTCTGGACTGATAGTTTTGCCAAGAAGTGCAATCTGCTTTTCGTTAAGGACAACTTGAGCCATGCGAAGAGACCTAACAAATGTGATGACCTTAAAGATATTATTGACATACTGGTCTAAGCTTTTCATGGTATCTCGGACAAGTAGATTCAAAATGTAAGGGATACACCCGATGGTTTGAAGGTGAGGATATTTTTGCTACAAATAACGAGCTAGCAAACTTATTTACACTAGGATTATCAAGGCAAATGGCGTCAATCCTTATCGTTGCACTCCTGTCACCAGTCATAGCAGGGCACCAAACTTTAGCAACATGTTCCAGTTCATCAGCTACAAACTGCGCAGTGTGCTGCTTGTCGCCAGTTTCTACTTATAATACTTGATTCTGCTTAGTAATATTTGTCCATCCATCAGAAAAAAGAGTTTTGGCTGTTCTGCAGTTCTGAATTTCCAGTTTAATGTCAAGCGTGCTTTCACCAAAGCATTGACCCGGGTACTTGATTCGCACTTGGTGATCCAAATTTCCTTCGTAGATGGATTTGTAGCTCTTATCACTTTTGCAAAATATTCATTTTTGACCATAGCGAATGATATATTGCATGCATAAAATACATGAGCCCAAGCTTTGTCGCAGGCTTCCTGTTGTTCTATGATGACTGTTTGGATACACGTAAGTTTTGGTTGCTGCGCCATTTTGGTAATATAAAGAAGAGGAAGCAAACTTGAACGAACAAGGGGAGTCGGAACAAAAGACCCAGAAGTACTGGGAAGCGATTATGTTCCAGCCAAAGCTTTTGAAAGTATTGGAACTTGATTAGAGCCACCTTCGTCAGAACTGTTGGAATCAGCGCCGACATCTTCCGATTCTGTATCATTACCAATTTCACGCGACTCCTTCTTCATGCGCTTCTTTGTTGCAGCAACGAATTTCTTATGAATTGATTATTTCTGGACATCATAATATCCACGGATGTCAATTGGTGCCTTTTCCCATAGCGCAAGGTGATGCTTTTGGCGATAAGTATTTTTGACTAATGAACAACCGCAAAGCTTGAAGAAAGCTTTGGTAACGATTGCCATTAACAATTATTTCTTTATATAGATTAAAGAAATTTGGAATTAAAATTCAAATTTCGGTGATTTTGAATTAAAATCAAGTCGTTGCAGACATGAAGCCATACGCTAATTGTAGAAAAAGCCAAGACAGACAGTCCGAGTGTTGACAGTTGACAGGGTCTTGTTACCGTGGTATTTCTTAGGCTATAGATGACAATGTCTGGAAGGATGGGAAACAGTTTAATTTATATCCCATGGTAGATCCGACTAAGGTCAGAACTCATGATAACAACCGTGGAAATTTTTGCCGTGCAAATACTTCGAATATTTTTACGTTGAAAATCATGTAGGCCCTGGGATCATTCAAAATCGACACCTTAAAACCTTGACTTAGTTTCAACTATGTAGCAGAAACACTTTGCCTTTTTACATTTTGCTTGAATCTTAGCGCCAAAAGCCCATCACGTAGTTACATCTTAAGAAAACCTGACACCAATTTTATGTGTGTTAACTACTTAGGATTTTTACACTTTCAAATGAAATAGCCTACACAAAACCATTTTTTCTTGCGTTTTGTTACTTGACTAAGATTACCGAGTTACCAACTAAAGCTGCTCGTGAGCTTTAGTGGGCTCGTGAGCTCGTGAGCTTTGTGGACCCAGTAGTTCACATCCGACATTTTGATTGATCTAACGCCAAGACTGACGTAATGCATTTTCTGATTGGTTGCTAATAAATATTTTTTTGCAAAAGGCTAAAGTTCATACAATTTTAAAATCACGGAAGCCAAAATGATAAGATTTGCGGCTTTCGAGACTTCAAACCATCAGTGAAAATCCTTGTCAAAAAAAAAAAAAGAAAAGAAAATCGCTTCCACGCGTGTTTCGATGATTCTGCAAGATTTGGAGAGTTAAAAAATTGTCTTTAAACTATAACATATTTTATTCAAGTGCTATCCCATACAGTACTAGTCCCATAAAAGTTGAAAGCTACCTACAGGGAACTATTTTTGAAGAGATGCAATCGAATTCAGAAAAGGTAAATTAAATTAAATGAAAACCCAGCATCATCAAATCTTTGCAGAAGAAATGAAGCATTCCACCAGCCCCGTCTTTTCAACTATTGTTGGGGGGAGAATGGGTTAGGTAAAAGCACGGAAATGTTTTCGGCTTGCAGGGCTAAAACTGTCCCAAAAATTTAGCATCACGCTAGCTGTATTTTATTATTATCACAGTTCTGAGAGGGGGTCGAAAATGTGATCGTCACTGGATGCAAGAGCAATTTGTTTTGTTATATGAATAAAAGCTTAAGGTGAAATTACACATTGCGCCAAATATTACAGTTTTCCGAGTGGAGGTAATTACACGTTCTTTATCTGGATTTAACAATATTTCCAATAGTTTTCAATTTAAAAAGCATATCGATCATACAATGATTTAAAACAGACATTTTCAGAGCCTTGACTTCATTATCTGTGACTGAAAAAATTAAAATCTGTTGTTGAATAGGTAATCGTTCAGAAAAACGCAGCGCTTTGCGCATTACTAGACTTTTTTCTGGCTCGAATCGATGCACGGAACTGTGCAATTTATTCGAAACCGAATGGTTTTAACCCTCATGTAATCTTACCTTTAAGAAAAAGATGCAATAATTTTACATTCATAAAATACTAGAAACCAAACCTTCCTTTTTGATAGCTTAATTGGGTAGCCTTTATAGAAGAAAAACTTACGTAATAAAACTAAAAAAAAAACTTTTCTTAGGCTACCTTGCACCGAGCCCAGTAAAAGCCGGTAACAATAGCAGTTCAACAAATCAGAAATCAAATGTGCGTTTTTTTTTCTACCCGATACTAACGAATGCAATGAATCATGAACAGTATTTGATAAACATATGCAGTGATGAACGGATAGAGAGCATGTAAAACAACTAAAGACATAGAGGCAGACTTGGCTAAGATCGTAAAATAATATAAAAAGTTAAAACATTGGCAAAAGCCAGCACAAGTATCCATTTGAAAACCAAGAATCGAAAGAAAAGATTCAATTTGATTTTGTGAAAACTTCCTTATAACGACACTTCATCCAAAAATAATTAAGAATCTAGTGGAATGATGGGAAAGATTTATGTTGATGGGAAAAATACAGTATGAAGTAAACCAAAAATAGCAAAAGAAAATAAATTTAAACTTATGATTCGGCTTTCAAAACAATTCTCCTTCTTTCAATTTCAGAATCCAACTGAACGTTCCGTAAACAACTTTGTATAATTTTCGGCTAATCTTGTCAAGATTGTCTTGACCACGAATGATGTAAATCTAAGAATCTTATAGCATTCGGAATACTGCATTCGAAATGGTTTAATCTAAATTCAGGAAAATGATACTTTTGTGAACATATGAAAAACCGTCTATACTTAAATAGTATTGGTCTGTTTTTTATACAAAGTAACACAGGAGACGAAAATTAACGAACAAGAGAGTAAGGTATTGAAAAATTATGGTATGTAAAATAATATTTGCTAGGGACAGTCACTAGTGGTGGCACCGTGATTGGTTGATTTTTGGGAAATTCAGGGAGATTTTCGAGGACCATTTTTTTTTTCTTTTACTCAGGCAGGAAATGACAAAGAGGCCCAGACGCCGAAAGAGCGATATCAGCATAAACTCGAAGGGGTATGACTCATGCATTTAATCTGATGAATGAAAATTTTTTTACGATATATTTTAGTGAAGTGGTAGCGCTCTTAAGAATGGATTTGTTTCAATTGAGAACATTTTGTTCATCAAAAACTTAAAACTTACCCCTATACCACAATCAAATTCTAAATTATCCATTGATTCGTCACAAATTATAAGAATAATATTATCAATCTATAGATATTATATTACACTATAAAGTTAAATAATAGAAATTATTACAGATCATTTCACAAGTATTTTAAAGGCATCAATTTTTTATGTTTGAATCAAAGGCAAAAGTTTTGACAAAAAGTATCCTTTTAAAAAAAGTTAAAGTAAATAGAGAGTCACAAATGTAATTATTCTAAGACAATCTTTCTCCTTTCATACAATCTTGATTATCATCATGATTGTCTTTTTCGTTGACAAGTAAAAACCACACTGTTCAAACCACAAATGGTGCTCTATTAAAATTAATTAAAAAAAACTTTTTCCACAAAATAAGTACTTCAAAGAAAAGTAAAGAACTCCATTAAACAAAAAATGAGCAAAAATAAAATCAAATAATCTAACAGTCGTGAAACTACCACAAAATATAAATGTTTTTACTTTTCGTAACTTTAATAAATCAAATAATATTAACATTTTGATTACTAAATATCAGTATTTGTATATTAAACTGACAATGCACAATCATTTGTATTTTTTTCAGTAAAGTGCAAATTATGATCTGGCCTTGGGAAGGCAAAAGGATTTTGAGCCCAACTTATGTTAGTTTCTGCTCGTTTTGAGTTTGACTCGGTTATTTATTGTAATTTCTGTTCGTTTTGGATTTCATTTATTTATCGATGCTGATTTGTGGTAGTTTCACGATTGGTAGATTATTTGATTTTATTTTTGCTCATTTTTTGTTTAATGGAGTTCTTTACTTTTTTTTGAAAAACTTATTTTGTGGAAAAATATTTTTTAATTAATTTTAATAAAGCACCATTTGTGGTTTGAACAGTGTGGTTTTTATTTGTCAACGAAAAAGGCAATCATGATGATGATCAAGATTGTATGAAAGGAGAAAGATTGTCTTAGAATAATTACATTTGTGACTTTCAATTTAATTTTACTTTTTTTTAAAAGGATACTCAAAAACAAATTTCCTATCTGGAAATCAACTACGCTGACCAAAATGGCTATCTCAAAATTTTTATTGGATGTGTTTGGGGGAATAAGGGGCGTGGGGGGGGGCTAGTTGTCCTCCAATCACTTTCGACTATTAAAAAGGCCACTAGAACTTTCAATTTCCAATCGAATGAGCCCCTTTTGAAGTTTCTACGACGAACATTTCCATATGAAGTGCCCTGCTCTAAAGGAAAAAAATAATACATAGTACATTGTGCCAACATTGTTCTTATATGCCCTCAGGGCATAACTTAAAACCCTTGCCCCAAGGGTTGTGGGGGAGTGTCCTCCTCAAAAAGATATTTTCTATCTGGAAATCAACTACACTGAACAAAATGGCTATCTCCAAATTTTGATTGGATGTGTTTGGGGGAATGATGAGTGTGGGGTGGGGGTGGGGCTAGATGCCCTCTAATCACTTTCGACTATTAAAAAGGGCACTAGAACTCTCAATTTCCAATCGAATGAGCCCTTTTTGAAGTTTCTACAACGAACCCTTCCATACGACGTGCCCAGCTCTAAAGGAAAAACAAAATTATAAATAGTAGATTGTGCCAACATTATCCTTATATGACATCAGGGCATAACTTAAAACCCTTGCCCCGAGGGTTGTGGGGGAGTGTCCTCCTCAAAAACATATTTTCTATTTCAAAATCAACTACGTTGAACAAAATGGATATCTCAAAATTTTGATTGGATGCGTTTGGGGGAATGATTGGCGTGGGGGGGGGGCTAGTACGCCCTCCAATCACTGTCGACTATTAAAAAGGGCACTAGTCCTTTGAATTTCCAATCGAATGAGCCTTTTTTGAAGTTTTTACGGCAACACCTTCTTTAAAAACCTTATGTGACACCAGGGCATAACTTATAACCCTTGCCCTGAGGGCTCTGGGGGAGTGTCCTCCTCAAAAACATATTTTCTATCTGGTAATCAACTAGGCTTAACATAATAGCTATCTCAAAATTTTAATTGGATGTGTTTAGGGGAATGATGGGTGTGGGGGGGGCTTGTTGCCCCCCAATCACTTTCGACTATTAAAAAGGGTAGTAGCCCTTCAAATTTCCAATCGAATCAGCCTGTTTTGAAGTTTCTACGACAACACCTTCTATAAAAACCTTATTTGCCCCCAGGGCATAACTTACAACCCTTGTCCTGAGGGCTGTGGGGGAGTGTCCTCCTCAAAAACATAACTTCTATCTGGAAATCAACTACGCTGATCAAAATGGCTATCTCAAAATTTGGATTAGATGTGTTTGGGGGATTGATAGGCGTGGGGGAGGGGGGGGGGGGCTAGTTGCCCTCCAATCACTTTCGACTATTAAAAAAGGCACTAGCCACCCCAATTTCCAATCGAATGAGCCTTTTTCGAAGTTTCTACTACAACTCCTTCGATACGAAGTGCCTGTCGAAGAAAAAAAAAACATATTGTGGCCACATCGTTCTTTACTTAGGCAGCGCGCTAGCGCTGCCTATGATACAAATGACATTCTAGACTTTGAGAGGGGGGAGAGGAAGATAGCCCGCTCTAATTATTTTTAATTATTTAAAAATAATTTAATTACTTAATTATTTTTAATTATTTTGAAATTTAATTACTTTAAAATTTAATTATTCAAAAATTCTAATTATTTTTGAATTCTAGACAGGCTTTGCGGTCAATTTTCGTGGTTACGTTATGATGTTGAAAAAAAAAAAAAAAAAACTTTAAATAACGTTCTGGCCTTTAAAGATTTGAGGGGGCGGTTTCCCTACTCCTATTTGTGATAATTTATGTTCGCTTTTAGTTTGATTTGATTCTTCAGTTCAATTTCAACCCATTTTAATATTCATCTATAGCAAAATCTGTTATAGTTTATATACTCGTATTACATGATTGCTCGTCTTGGATTTTATTTATTCATTTATACTAATTTGTGTCCGTTTATATTTGAGTTATTATATGACTTAATTTATGCTCGCTTTAGTTTTTTGCATAGTTTTTCACTTTCCTTGAAACTATTATTTTTTTTCAAAACATTTTTTTTTCCAACTTATTTGAAAAAAGAAAGAAAAAAACTCAAAAGGTTTAGATTATAATCAAACAAATGCAAATACGCTTTGTAATTTAAAAAAAATTCATTTCGCTTTTGTGTATACTTTTCCTATAACTATATAATTCTGTGTAATCTTTTAGAACACTAGGTTGATAGTGTTCACACTGATAATTCTTGCACACTACGCCATAAAACCTTTCGTCTTAGCATAACTCAAGACTTTACATCACGTTATGTATGCAATGTTCGAAACTAAATTGGATTTTCTGGATGAGCAATTATGATAAATTTTGGAAATAATAAATAAACATTTCTTCGAAAGTCTTTCACACTTGATCATAGCTTGAATATCCATCCATTACAAATTTTAGTTTTTAAATTGTTTGCTTATGATGATTCTGATGGTTTTAAGGAATTTTACATTAGCATAGTGTGAAAGGTCGTTTTTTAATGCGAAATATTTTACTTAAAGCAAAAGAACTCATCTACTTAGTATATACAATTACGCGTGTAGTGTAAAAGCTGGTTGATTTCCCACGTATACTACGAAGCGTTCAAGGAAACATCCTTGGAAACGTTTTGTTAAGGAAACATCCTTTCAATTAATTCCTCGTCATTGAGTAATTACGCTTTTTAAAGGAGTGAGATGAACCAAAGCAGAACTGGTTGTAGGAGCAAGCTTTGATTGTTCCAAAATAAATGGTACTACACTCGGCAATTGGTTGCCTAACAAAACAACTATCTTAGTTGTTTTGTATAATAAAACATTTGACGCGCGATCTTACGATTTTACTCTCTTGTCTAAGCGGACCTAAGCCTATCGTTACTAAAAAAAAAGAAATAAAATAAAACAACCTCAGAAACACACGCTCGGTAGATAGTGTCATTCAGGCGCAGTAAAAACAACTTCAATAAACAATTTAAGTTATATATTTTTATAATACACATATATTTCTATAATATATATACATATATATATATATATATATATATATATATATATATATATATATATATATATATATATATATATATATATATATATATATACTATATATATATATACATATATATATATATATATATATATTTATAATACAAATACCGTCAATATTCATATTAACCCTTTCAGTCCCGAATTTTAAGAAAGTTGGTAGGATTGTTATTAATAGTCATTTCTGAGAAAGAAAAATGTGCTCTTTCTAGTGGTGTAACTTGCATCTTTACATCACCGCTTTATGGTGCAGAAAAAATATGTCCTCATATGTGGACGGTGAGAACTAAGGTTTGTAATTTTTCACAATTTCCAGCAGAATTATTTGCGAACAAAAGTATCATCTATTTATTTTCAATTACAAAACACTGACACTTAGCGTGTGTGAAAACTCACAAAAAATTCAAGGGACAAAACTTTTTCACATTTCACACACTTGATCCGCGACTTGCAAGTACACGACTCTAGCGAACAGCGTCCTGCGTTGGCGGCATTCGTCTTGGTAGGCCAGTGGCCAGTCAGTCCGTCATAGCGAATCTCCGGTGCAACAATGCAATTATACTTTCGTTTTCGTGTCTGAGAAACCGACGGTGACTGGGAAGGTCTCCCGCGAGGTCTAGCAGATGCTGCAAAACCAGTTTTCCCGGTGTTGATCAAAGTTCTTGCTACACTGGCCTTGAACTCGAATAGGCCAAGCTCTTTCAGCCCAGCGTCTAAATCGTGCTTTTCCATCCCTGCCTTTTGTGCCTTACGATACAGAATCCACGCATTTACAACTGCAACGTCAACGAAGTTCCAAAAGACCTTCATGTAGTATTTTTTCCCTCTCCGGTTATGGCGGTACAAAGCAATGAAATAGTCCATGAGATCGACACCTCCCATTGATTTGTTATATTCTTGAATGGCATATGGACGCCTCACTGGTACTTGCATTCGGTCTTTCTTCGACCACCTTTTGACTTCATCTTGAGGTTCGACACCAGCGTAGGTGGAAATGGTGTGGACGATCTTGTTATCAAACCAGCGCAAAATTGTGACATTGTTATTTGTGACGACAGAACTTGCTCCACGACCCTCAATCTTCAACTCTCTTTTTGGCTTCAGCTTTGAAGCTGCTTCTGCGATTCGATTCTGTCTGACTGTCTCAACGAGATGAATCTGATTTCCAGCGAGATACTCAGCTAGCGAAACTGAGGTGAAGAAGTTATCAGCATAGATTTTATAACCTCTTCCAGTCAATTTCTGGGAAAGACGAGCAACGACATCACCACCAACGCCTAATCCAAACGTTTCTTTCCCTACCGCAGCTCCTTCATACATTTTGAACTCGTGGATGTATCCTGAAGAACTAGCTATACCCCAACATTTGAAACCCCAAGGTTTGGGTTTGGATTTAATGTACTGCTTCATTTGGGAGCGACCTTTGAAGGGTATCATCATTTCGTCTATGCTGTGGTGTTCTTCGAGAGGACCATTTTGTAAGAATGTACTCTTCAAAACGTCAAGAACCGGTTTTACTTTGAAAAATTTATCATTTTCCCCACTCTGCGCTTCATTGAAATGAAGGTATTTGGAAATTTCGTCAAAACGATTGCGAGACATTGAATCAGCAACAATCGGAATCCGCATTGCTTCGTCAGATTTCCAGTACCACTTCAGGCGCGGGTATTTGAGGTAAGTGATTACTAGGTTTATCCCCAGGAAGAGCATCATTTCATGTACAGAAACGCTGAAACTGCTACCTTGTGAAACAGCATAGCGGGTAGATTCGAAATCAATTTTCTCGATCAAGGCATCTGGGAACAGTCTGAGGAAAAACTCTACTGGCTCCTTCAGCAATAGAATGTCTGGCAGCAATTCATCACGGTCTGCTTGGAAGGTCGGTCGCGCTCCTGCTAATGGATGGTCAGCAGCTCTCCAAACACTCTTTCACTTGCTTCCATTGTTAGAACTTACAGCTGGGGTCTCAGAAATATGAGCACTTGCAGATCCATAAATAACATCCTCAATAACAGCAGCGACTGTATCGCTTTCACTTGCACCGTCGAATTCACAGTCGAGTTCCGTTTCTTGATCGTCAAGCAGCTCGTAGAAGGTTTCCGCATTTCCTGGAAAGTCAGATGGATCCCATGTGGGATCGCTGTCATCTTCTTCGCTTGAAAGATCAGTAACATCAAGATCGTCAAAGACGACAAGGCAATCTGCAGCACTGAGTTTTTTTCGTCTTTCCATTGCTGAAAGAAACACTATGCCGATTATTCACAGATTTCGGATTTCCGAGATGATGCGTATCGTGACGTAACACCTTTAAGTATGCATTCCCTTCTTAGACCACACTGCCGTTCTATCACAAGCCAATAAAATTCCAAATGGGGATAAATCCATTTATTTAGACAGTGGAAAAAAAATTTTTTGACAGTGTTTTTTTCACTGTCTAAATAAATGGATTTATCCCCATTTGGAAATTTATTCGTTTGTGATAGAACGGCAGTGTGGTCTAAGAAGGGAATGCCTACTTAACGGTGTTACGTCACGATACGTCGTACATATGGGGAAATAAGACCTACCAAGTACACAACTATAAACTCAACATTTCTTTTGCAATTAGAAGACATAGAAGACTTTGCCATCTTTATTACAAATTTATTTTACGTTTGGGCCATATTAAAGAAGAAAATTTACATCGAGACTTTGAATGAACTCTGTCAGTGACTTTTCTCTGAAAATAATCCAGTGAATAAGCCGGAAGTTAATTATTTTGAGAATGACCTGAAAAGTTACTTTTTTTTGTATATAAATATGCTAGTTTCAGTTATATTATTTTAGTAATTCTACTGATGACGATTGCTGTATATGAAATCGAAATATCTGGACTTTTGTACCTGTTTTTTTCACTGTCTAAATAAATGGATTTATCCCCATTTGGAAATTTATTCCTTCGAGATGATGCGATCCCATGGATACGATTGTACTTGTTTTTCCGGTCTTACCGTGCATGGAACTCTGAATTTCCCATTGTCCACAAACAAGGACATATGCTTATCGAATACCTTGGTGCCCTCTAGCAACAGAAATCGTAAAAACAACAAGAGACCCCTAGATGTCCCTTTGACATTCACTACTACAGTGTCATGGGTCCAACTACCCTTGTATCCCAGCGTCCGCAAACGGGGACAAAACGCACTGGCGATGTGCTGATAACCCAGAGTTGCAAAGATGATGTAACAGTTGTCTAAGGAAAGTTTAATGACATAATGTTCTACAGCAAAAATCCCAGACTTCCAAATCCAGCCCTTATCAGAGTAAAAAAATTTATAAAAGGAAGAATTCTGACCTATCTGATGTTTGACCTACCTGAGACTTTCTATCGGGCTAGAACGCATTGCTTACCTTAGATGGCGATACTGTGTACAGGTGAAATACTTGAAAGACACTTCTCTAACAGATGGCATGTCAGTGATTTCATTATATTTTCACTGTGCTTTGGGATGAAAGATTAAAGATTTGTCCTCAATTGTGATCGGTGGGAACGAAAGGGTTAATTCCTGACTTATTTAGTTACAAATAACTTTCAATATTATCTTCCATATAGAAAAACACTTGGGCATGACCAATTCATTCATGGAAAGAATATTGGATTATAAATCTTAAACAAATGCAGAGAGAAACAGATTTGCAAAAGGTGATGAAATAAACAACATAACAGATTATGAAAGAGATTAGCAATGAGTGCTAACACGAGACATTGCCTAATACAAAAAAATAAATACAAACTAAGCTTGATATGCTTAACTTCTGTGTTTAATTACTGTTTAATATATTACTAATATGTTTAATTGCTCATATGTTTAATTACAGATATGTTTTACTGATAATTACCGATCAGTAAATAATTAATGATTTTGTTAACTGAAATGTTTTACTGATATTCACTGATCAGAAAGTAACTATTGATATGTTTAATTGTCGATATGTTTTTATTGATTAAAAAATAACTACCAATATGGTTACAGATCAGATAATAATTACTAAAATGCTTTTAGCTGATCAGTGCATAACTACTGGTATATATAGTTACCGAAATGTTTAATGATATTTTTTCCCTGATTGTTACTGATCAGTGAATAATTCCCGATGTTTTCACTTATAATTACTGATTAGTAAAATAATTATGGACATGTTTACTTACTAAACTTAATTTCAATGGAGACAGAGAGGAAATGAGAGTTAACTTTCCAATAATACCGTGGTGAAAAAGGTAAGAAAAACTAAAACTCTCCTGATTGGTTGTCTTATTTGAAATTGTTAGCCAGTAAAAAGAAAGAAGAGTCCAAGATTTTAAGCTAGCTGTTTCTCTGTGGTATAAGAATGTATTTATTCTTTTCATTTACAATGTTTAAGGATGAGACTTCACAGAAAATTGGGCAGCAAATTCAAAAAATTACCTTTGCTTCTAAGTGATGAGTCACAACTTCTCTTAGTCCATTATAAAGTCTTTCGCCGTGTTTATGCAATACCATATTATACGCATTTCGATATAGCTCTTCAAAGCTCAATCCCGAATTGTTCTTTTTCTGAATTTCTTGTATGGCGTTTTTTAAAACATTCCAAATGTTATCAACATATTTCTCATCCATATTGATCTAAAAAAAAGTCACAACTTACATACATTTGGGGAAAATATTATTGTTTCCCATTCAGCTAAAAATGTGCTTCCCATTCATATAAAAATGACTGTTTCCATTCAGCTCACCATCCCCCGTGGATAAAATACTATAATTTTTTGAACTGTTCATTCATACTGATGAGATCACAATCAAATTTGCCAGTAGGAGGCATTTTCAGCAGATTTCTAGCCTAAAGAGCAATTGTTACGGTAATTTTAAATCTGACTGGACAGTAAAATAATCTGAATTAAATGTAGGCTATTTTGAAATAAAAATTCTAAAAAAAGATAAACTAATCTGGCATAAAAACGCCAACTTGAATACCCTGGTGCAGAGAGGTTAAAACTTTTGGAAGATCGTAGGATTTTCCTAGGAAGTTTGCAATGCTTAGAAAATAACATTTCCAGACAAAATTATCTAATTTCTAGTGTGGATTTTTTCATCTTTTCTCCTAAGAATTTTTACGGGTGAGGGTGGAGTAATTTAGTAGTCCTTAAGCGTCCTTAAACGATATAAGTGGGGTTCCTGGTGAACATGAATATTTTATTTCAATATATTGAAGTTGAAGAGATTTTTTTTAAATACGGAATAACCATATTTAAAAGTGACTCTTCATCTAAGTCAACATTTTGCTTCAAAGCTTCTTTGCCTTTCTTATCCATACTGTTTTTGACAGCTTGAACAAATGGCATTACCTTTTTTTCAAAATTTTCGTCTTTTAATTCGGGAAGGGCGGACAAAATTTCGTAATTTTTTTTTTTGTCTGGCAGCCTACCGTCAGCTAGGCTGCCTTGTAGACTTTTTAGTATAATGCCTTTCCAACTTGGATAGGACCTGGCTATCCAAATGGTGGCATGAGTCGGGTCTTTGACTTTCTGAGCAACTCCTTTTTTGCCAGCCTTCCAATGGGATTTGTGTGCTCTATATGCTGTGCAGAATCTACGAATGGCCTCATCAAGGTAGTTTTTGTAAATTATCATTTTCCTATCAATCTGTGGCACGTTGGGCCAACAAGCGCAGTGTATGCTAACTTCCTTTTTCAATACTTCTGTCCAGATATGCTCTGTCACATGGGGACAAATTGGCGACAAAATAATGGCCTGTGTTTCAATAAATTTTGAAATTAAATCACGATGCATCTCATGATCCATCAATTGTGTTTTATATTTTTCAAAAATATTTTGAAAAGCAAAGAAGGGGGTTTTTAATCCTTCTTTGAAAAGGCCTCTCTCAAAATATTGGTTCGTCTCATGAATTTTTTCATTCATAGAGGCGTCAAAAATACGATCATGAAGGCTGAACTTTCCTTTTCGGAATTTATTTTTATTCAATTTTTCGACCTGTTTCTCACAGGTCTTCATTAAATTAAATAATTTTAAGATGCCCGATTCTGCTGTCTTTTCTTCGAAGCTGGAATCATTTATAAGAATTAAAACCAACTACCTAACAACCATAAAAGCGAGTTATTCGCCAATATCCGCGATTTGCACAAAATCCAAAAAATATGAACTGCCATCGACGGATACTAGCAAACAACTGAACAAGGAAAGGAATCAATTCATTCACTCGAAAACAAAACGAACCAGCAATTAAATAAGTTGGAAAACTATGTCATTTGATTTCGGATTTTAATTAAGGCATTTCTTGCAGACACCCTTTGAGACCTAAGGGGTTGTTCACGTGTTTGATTAGACCCCTTAGGTCTCAAAGGGTGTCTGCAAGAAATGCCTTAATTAAAATCCGAAATCAAATGACATAGTTTTCCAACTTATTTAATTGCTGGTTCGTTTTGTTTTTCGAGTGAATGAATTGATTCCTTTCCTTGTTCAGTTGTTCGCTAGTATCCGTCGATGGCAG
The DNA here is from genome assembly GCF_049724085.1 of Artemia sp. Qi Xiang Cuo. Taxonomy (NCBI): domain Eukaryota; kingdom Metazoa; phylum Arthropoda; class Branchiopoda; order Anostraca; family Artemiidae; genus Artemia; species Artemia sp. Qi Xiang Cuo. The sequence continues at coordinate 23,348,178 of NC_142796.1, read as the reverse complement.
TTCATATTTTTTGGATTTTGTGCAAATTGCGGATATTGGTGAATAACTCGCTTTTATGGTTGTTAGGTAGTTGGTTTTAATTCTTTTAATTTTTGGATTTTATTGATACATCGTTTCGTTTCGCGCTGAAGAAGAGAGGCGTTTGTCCTCTAGAAATATTCGCTTCGTTTTTTCAGTATCTTCAATTGGCCTATAAAAAACCCAATTTTTCTCGTTTTTCTTTCTTTATTTGATGTCAGGCCAATGTGGTTTAAGAAATTATCTTAATCATTTATTGTGTCCCCGACGTCGGCCAAAGCATACCAAACACCATCTGCGCTATACTTGGCTACTGCTTCAGACAATGTGATGAAATTACCAGAAGATTTTGACATCTTTTTCTTATTTAGAAGTAAATGTCCAGTGGCCCGAATGGCTCTTGGCCACTTTTCTGGCTCTTTTGACCATATGGCAGTGTGCGTATAAAGAAAATAGTTCAAATTGTTTTGGACGAGGTCTTTTCCAGATGCTCGAAGATCCACAGGATACCAATATTGAAACTCCCTTCTCATTTTTTTTGAATTTTTCTTCACTAATTTTTGTGTCTTTTGGAAGTTCTGCTTCCTTAAAGAAAATATAGTCCCACACTTCAGGAGTCATTTCTTCGGCTTTAATGGGATTTAATTTTCCTTCTTGCGATCTTCCAGTCTAAGGAATTTCCTTGGACTATATGGCTTACGGTGTGGTAAGCCATATACAGTGTGGAATCTGAAAGAGAGTCAATCATCCACTCTTCATCCCAAGGCAACTTGGAACCAAATCCATATTTCCTTGAACATGCAACGTCCCTACGGTCATTTATCTTGGCCTTATGGTTGTTTTTCACTTGCTCATGGAAGGTATCCAGCCTGTCTATTGCTTGCTTTGTTACCATTTTCCAGTGATTTTCTGTATATTGTAGGTACCATTGATCACAAAGAGCAACAACGCATTCATCACCAGATCTCGAAATAACTTGCTCTTCTGGTTCAAAATACTTAAACACTTGGTTTAGTTCTTTTAACGGTTTTGTCTTCAAATTAGGACGGTTTGTCTTCGAAGGCACAGATATTTCAATACCAGTTCCTGCGGTCGTATCAATCTTGAGCATTTGTGATACATACATCACCTGGTGAAGATTTAGAGGAGATTGGACAGTAATGCCCAGTAATTCCTGACCGGTCAACTCAGCGACGATTGAAAGTTGATTTTGCTTTTGTGTCAAGCCTTGATAGGTCATGTTATTTGCGGCATGTCTGTTTGAAATGAGGATATCCCCGGCTTTTTCTTCGAAAGCTATATAATCAATACTGGGATGTACCCAGCAGCTGGTTTGACCAGATATTGTGTCTGGACAAAGAGTGGCCGCCACTAAAAAGGCTAGCTTCCCCAAACCTTTAATTTTAGCTGGTGCATTTCCGATTATTTTAATTTTTATTGCAGTGTATTCTTGTGGCCTGACACCTTCTCCGCTAAACCCTATCGTGGTCCATACACGGCTGTTTGTCTTTGGGAGAATAAATGGTGTTTCTTTTTCCAAATAGGATTTTCCCCCTTTCTTTAAGCCGAATGAATTGCCATCTAACGAATGAATCATAGAATCCGTCGTAATAAACATCCGTCATTGACATCCGTCGTGATAAAAGCCCGACGCCAGTCCACGTGTAGGCCCATTTTTTTTAGGTCTTCCATAGCACGGCTCGGAAAATACTCCAACCAATGCTTTGGATCAGCAAAGGCCTTTATTTCGTCATCTTTTATATCTAAGGATTTTAAGATGTTGAGCTGATGAACACCGCTACATTTTGCTGTCACCTCGCTCTTTTTTCCTTTGGATTTTTCTTTAGTCACATTTTTCTTTAGTTCAACCTGTTTTTCTATACTTTCATGTTCTGCTGGAAATACAGGAGGGCAGCCAAAGTCATCCATTTCTTTCTTCAATTTTTCGGCGGATACTTTAATTGGCATTCCGGTGCAGTGGCTTCCACTGGTGCATTTTTTTAATTAAAAAAGGCACTAAACTTTTAATTTCCATTCGAATGAGCCCTCTCGCGACACTCTAGGACCACTGGGTCGATACGATCACCCCTGGAGAAAAGAAAGAAACAAAAAACAAACAAACACGCATTCGTGATCTTTCTTCTGGCAAAAAATACAAAATACCACATTTTTGCAAATAGGAGCTTGAAATCTATGCAGTAAAGTTCTCTGATATGCTGAATCTGATGGTGTGATTTTCATCAAGATTTTATTAATTTTTGGGGGATGTTTCCCCTTTTTTGAAAATAAGGCAATTTTTCTCAGGCTTGTAACTTTTGATGGGTAAAACTAAATTTGATTAAACTTATATATTTAAAATCAATATAAAAATCCTATATCCTAGTTTTTTTTCATAACTAAAATAAAGCTTGATGAAGAAGAACGATACAAACAGAACTAAGATACAGAAGTCCTGGTATTTATATTTTTTAGCAAAGCCTCTAACACGTAGATACTTCAAAAGTCGAGGAAGATATTACTACTAGTACTGCTAACAGCAAACTGCATTGTCAGGTCACCTGAGGCCAACACAACTGCAGACGCTCGTCCTCCACTCCAAATATGTTCAAAGCTTCATTCTTTAGCGCCTACCATGAAATTACGATTTTCTTTAGAGCTTTTCTTAAGACCATTCCCCACCCCACTCAGCGACAACCTGCTGTTTGTTGGGCCCAAGATGAATGAACAAAACAAACACTATTTGGCAATACATCATCAATAAATCGTGCTTTAACCATTTAACCTTTCTTGCATTACAGCTCTAGAAAATGGGATCGAATCATATTGTCTTTACAGCTTATTGTAATACACAGAAAGTCAAACAAGTGCAAAATAATATCCTCTAGAAAATGTCTAACACATCTTTCTCAACCTTTGATGGCACCCACGGTCGAAGTAATACTAAACCACTGCCATTACCGTGACTGCAAATATTCAAATCTCAATTTCAAGACTCGTCTTCGATTCTTCCAAAATTTCTTCAGCTACGAAAGGGCAACCTGCCCATTGGCTATCCTACTTTCTAGATTAAACTGCATCCATCATCTTTAATAACAGTACTGTACAACTAAGAGATCTATCCACTTAATTAATTTTCTCCTTAGCCAACTCACCTCTTCACCCACAAGTATTCCAAATATATGTAACTTAGTCTTAGTAACATCAATTTTCAAACCGATTCTTGTCCCCTGAGCACTCGAAATATCTAAATATTCTACTCATTAGCGCAATCTAATTTTAGGAGAGTTTATGTTCCCATTTGATACCATATTCTCCCAAAGCGTTTGTAGTGATCCATCGCTGCAAACGCTGCGATAGATAAACTCTGATAATGGAATTTGGGACTAAGTCCACCAAAATCATCCCTTAAAACTGGGACAGGACACCACCTTGCTTAACTCCTGACTCTATATCAAACCAACTGCTAACTTCACTCACCACCTTCATCGCACCGATTCCCACACACCAATAATACTTTTAATGTATGCTGGATGTTTTCTAGAGGAATTGTTTGAGAATAGTTTTGAATACATCTTTGATATTAAACAATAAAATGAATAAAACTATTGTTTTATCCCAAACCTGTGTTTTTTTTTTTTTTTTTTTTTTTTTTTAGAAAGCACAAATGAAAAATTTTAATCAGAGGCAACGCCATAGCGTTGCCTATAGTAAAGGCCATACGGCTCCAATGTTTTATCATTATCATTTATTTATTATTTTTTTCCCAGAGGCACCTCCTATGGAAGGGGTCGTCGTAGAAACTTCAAAGGGGGCTCATTCGATTGGAAATCGAGAGTTCTAGTGCCCTTTATAATAGTCGAAAGTGATTGGAGGGCAACTAGTCACTCCTCACGCCCATCATTCCCCCAAACACATCCAATCAAAAATTTGAGACAGCCATTTTCTTCAGCGTAGTTGATTTCCAGAAAGAAAATATGTTTTTGAGGAGGACACTCCCCCACAACCCTCAGGGCAAGGGTTTTAAGTTATGCCCTGGGGGCATATAAAGTTTTTAAAGAAGGCGGTGTCGTAGAAACTTCAAAACAGGCTCATTCGATTGGAAATTCAAAGGGCTATTGCCCTTTTTAATAGTCGAAAGCGATTGAAGGTCAACTAGCCCCCCGCCACGCCCATCATTCCCCCAAATAAATCCAATTAAAGTTTTGAGATAGCCATTTTGTTCAGCGTAGTTGATTTCCAGATAGAAAATTTATTTTTGAGGAGGACACTCCCCCAAAACCCTTAGGGCAAGGGTTTTAAGTTATGTCCTGGGGGCATACAAGGTTTTTTTTTATAGAAGACGTTGTCGTAGAAACTTCAAAGGGGGGTCATTTGATTGGAAATCCAGAGTTCTAGTGCCCTTTTTAATAGTCGAAAGTGATTGGAGGGCAACTAGCCCCCCACCCCACGCCCATCATTCCCCCAAACGCATCCAATCAACATTTTGAGATAGCCATTTTGTTCAGCGTGGTTGATTTCCAGGTAGAAAATATGTTTTTGAGGAGGACACTCCCCCACAACCCTCAGAGCAAGGGTTTTAAGTTATGCCCAGAGGGCATACAAGGTTTTTATAGAAGGCGTTGTCGTAGAAACTTCAAAAAAGAATCATTCGATTGGAAATTCAAAGGGCTAGTGCCCTTTTTAATAGTCGAAAGTGATTGGAGGGCAACAGCCCCCCCACGTCCATCATTCCGCCAAACACATCCAATAAAAATTTTGAGATAGCCATTTTGTTCAGCGTAGTTGATTTCCAGATAAAAAAGATATTTTGAGGAGGACACTCCCCCACAACCCTCAGTGCAAGGGTTTTAAGTTTTGCTCTGGGGGCATATAAGGTTTTTATATAAGGCGTTGTCGTAGAAACTTCAAAGGGGGCTCATTTGATTGGAAATCGAGAGTTCTAATGGCCTTTTAATAGTCAAAAGTGATTGGAGGGCAACTCGCCCCCCCCCCCACCTCACGCCCATCATTCCCCCAAACACATCCAATAAAAATTTGGAGATAGCCATTTTGTTCAGCATAGTTGATTTCCAGACAAAAAATATATTTTTGAGGAGGACAATCCCCCACAACGCTCAGGGCAAGGGTTTTAAGTTATGCCCTGGAGGCATATAAGGTTTTTATAGAAGGCGTTGTCGTAGAAACTTCAAAGGGGGCTCATTCAATTGGAAATCGAGAGTTCTAGTGTCCTTTCTAATAGTCGAAAGTAATTGGAGGGCAACTAGCCCCCCCCCACGCCCGTCATTCCCCCAAACACATCCAATCAAATTTTGAAGTGGCCATTATGTTCAGCGTAGTTTATTTCAAGATAGAAAATTTGTTTTTGAGGAGGACACTCCCCCACGACGCTCAGGGCAAGGGTTTTAAGTTATGACCTGGGTGCATATAAGGTTTTTTATAGAAAGCGTTGTCGTAGACACTTCAAAAAAGGCTCATTCGATTGGAAATTCAAAGGGCTAGCACCCTTTTTAATAATCAAAGTTATTGGAGGGCAACTAGCCACCCCCCAACCATCATTCCCCGAGACACATCCAATCAAAATTTTGAGATAGCCATTTTGTTCAGCGTAGTTGATTTCCAGATAGAAAATATGTTTTTGAGGACACTCCCCCACAACCCTCAGGGCAAGGGTTTTATGTTATGCCCTGGGGGCATATAGAGTTTTTATAGAAGGCGTGTTAGTGGAAACTTCAAAAGAGACTCATTCGGTTGGAAATTCAAAGGGCTAGTGCCTTTTTTACTATTCGAAAGTGATTGGAGGGCAACTAGTCCCCCTCCACGACCATCATTTCCCCAAACATATCCAATCAAAATTTTGAGATAGCCATTTTGTTCAGCGTAGTTTATTTCCAGATAGAAAATATATTCTTGAGGAGGACACTCCCCCACAACCCTCAGGGCAAGGGTTTCAAGTTATGCCTAAGGTATATAAGGTTTTTATACAAGGCGTCCCCAAGCCCATCCGATAAAATTTTTATAATATCCATTTCATTAAAAATAGTTCAAAGGTCAGATAAGAAAAATTACTGTGTCGACAGAAACCGTCAGGGTCCGGAGGCAGGCGTTACGAGTAATGTTCTAGGGGCATATATAGTTCTTATGGAAGGGGTGATCGTATAACCTTCGGAGAGGGCTCATTTGATTTGAAATTGAACGTTCTGGTTCACTTTTTAAGAGTCAAAATAAATCGGAGGGCAAGTAGCCCCCCCCCCCTTCTCCACGCCCTAAATGCATCAGATAAAAATTTTGAAATAGACATTTTGTTAAAATACTTCAAAGTTCTGATAACAAAAACTCCGGTGTCGACAGAGCCCCCCCAGGGCCCGGGGGTAGGCGTTGTAAGTTATGCCCTGGGGGCATATATGGTTGTTATGGAAGGAAAGCTCGTATATACTTCATACAGGACTCATTTGATTGGAAATTGAAAGTTGTAATTCACTTTTTAGGAGTCAAAAGTGATTGGAAGGCAGCTAGCCTCCCCCCACATTCCATTTATTTTTTCCCAGAGGCCCTTCATACGGAAAGGGTAGTCGTATAAACTTCAAAGGGGGATCATTCGATTGGAAATCGAGAGTTCTAGCGCCTTTCTTAAGAGTCAAAAGTTATCAGATGGCAACTGCCCCCCCAACTTTTTTTCCCCAAATAAATCAGATAATAAGTTGGTGGTAGACATTTTGTTAAAAATGGTACAAATGTCACATAACAAAAACTCCTTTGAGTATGGTAATTTTGTTAAAAATAGTTCAAAGATCAAACAAGAAAAACTCCTATGTCGACCCCACCAGGGCCGGGCAGGCGTTGTAAGTATTGCTCTGGGGACATATATGGTTCTTATGGAAGGTATGCTCGTATAAAATTCAGAGACGGATCATTTGAAGAAATTAAAAGTTGTAGTTCATTTTCTCAGAGTGAAAAAAGATCAGAGGGCAACTAGCCCCTCCCACCCACCACGCCCTTGGGTGTATCGGATGGATAAACCCATCCAATAAAAATTTCAGGTGACCATTTTGATGAATTTTGATACTTTCATGAATATTTGATTTTTTTTAAAGTTTGATTTTGAAATAAAGAATTTTTAAAAACTTGTAATTTTTTACAATCAAAAACGAACAAAAATTAATTAAAAAAACTTTCCTAAACAAAAGCTTTTCAAAGGAAGATAGAGGCCACCTTAATTTTAAGCCCAACAGGTACAAATACATGCTAAAACTTTAACTCAAAACCACTAAAAACTACTATCAGTACACAAGTGAAAACCAAAACAAACAGAAATCAAATAAGGAGTCATACACCAATATACAAAAAGTAATAATATAAATGAATAAATAGATCTTAAAGCGAGTAATGTTTATATTGAATATGAAAATCAAGCTTAAGACGAAAAAAAATATTTTCCTATTGAAGTGTAAATGAAACTTAATACGAACAGAAATTGGATAAACAATCAATAAAAATAAAAACACAATCGATATTATTATAAATTAATAAATGTATCTTAAAACGAGTGAAACTTAAATTGAGTACGCAAATCAAGCTTGAAACGAACAAACATAACTACAAACGAGAGTTAGGGTATGACCTCTTCTCACTGTAAAAGTCTAAAACCTACCGCGTCATTGGCGCTTTACTGAAAACTATATGCGTCTTAAACAGTCTTGGAAGGCATAAACAACATCAAAATGAATATTTGATGCATAATGATACTAATTGTTGAAATATCCATCAGTCCAAGAATTTGTTTAAATTTAATTGTATTTTTATTTTCAATACTGTAAGAACTTTAAAAGAAAATATTTGTAATATAATCCTTTTTCAGTTAAGCGCCAATGACGCAGTAGGCTTTTGGTTTTTATTTACAGTTAGGAAAGGAGGCAGTATCCAAACACTTGTTTGTAGGGAAACTATATTCGTCTTTGACAACTTTAAAAAGAGCTAATAAATTAAACTGAATATTTGATGTTGTGACTAAATAAACTGATATTAAGTGTTGAAAGCTCATCAGTTCAAAATATTACTATAATTTTAATGTTTATTCTGAATATTAAGTACAAAAGAAAATATATGTCATAAAATTGGTTTTCAGTAAGTTTAAAATGGCCTTTACTTTTCTTTGAAAAACTTATTCTTCGGAAAGTTTTTTTAATTATTAATAATAAAGTACCGAATATTTCGGCTTCATGTTCAGAAGTTTTTACCAATGAGAAAAAAGACTAAACCAAATTAAAGAGAATATATAAAGAAAAGGAAAAAAACTCACTACCTTATAAATTTTTTTTTCCTTTATTTGGCTTGTGTTTTTGTTTTGTCATTTTATGCTTTTATTATTATTATTTTATCTGGTTTTTAATAAAGGCTTCTGAGGATGAAGCCAAAACATCCTGACCCTTATTATTATTATAAAAAAAATCCATTGTTTGCTTGAAATATTATACCCGTTTTCCTACATTTTTCTTTTTTTTACTTGAAATTGGAAAGGCAGAGGGATCTAAAGAATAATTTTCATTGGATGCAATCGACCATTGAAGCCTGAGCCTCTTCCCTATTTGGGTCCACCCCACAAAAAAATAAACCTGTAGTAAAAGAAAAGAATTTAAAATACTTAGAACGCGCTATATGCATCAAGGGTGATAGCCAAAATGTACACTTTTTGGTAACCCAGCTAGGATCAAGCTGAATTACCAGCTACACATCATCAAATAGGGTTGCAAGAGGTTATAAAAAAACTCCAATTGAAGTTGGATCTTCTTTGGAGGGTTTAAATTTCGAAATCTTGAATAGTGTGGCAGGGGAGTTGTGTATACCATGAAAACTGTGATAACTTACTAGGAGTAATATTAGCAGTAGTGTGACATCTCGGTTTTTATGAAAATGCACATTGAGACATAGTACGAAGAAAGAAGACAACAGAGGAAGAAAAAGATAGACAAAATGGCCCTAAAGGACTTTACCTCAAAAGTAAGACTACTGTCTCAAAATACGAAAGACAAGATATATTTTAAGAAAAATATATTAATCCACAATATTATTTCCAAGTAAATGATTTTGAAAGGGACAAAGCCATAGCTGCTTTTCTACATTAATTGCGGAAACGTAACAATGAATCAACACATTCAAGTGACTTCAAGATTTCACTGACTTCAAGCATATTTTTCATTAAAAAAAAAAAAAAAAACTGTTTTCAGTTTTGGAATCAAAAATAGCTATAGAGAACTTCAAAATTACAAATAAAAATGAAGCTTAATTTTTAGAAAAAGGAATACTCACAGGAAAGGCTCGGATTCTCATTTTAGCCTCCCTACGAGGGGGACAGTTGTTTCTATTCATGGTTATACCGTGTTAGGCCTGATCCACGAAACCTAAAAAAAGAAATAGAAATAATATGCAGACAAAATACTTAGTTCGACTCAATAATGGTATAATATCCTTTTACGTAAACATCCAGCAAAGACCAACTGAAGACATTTTCCCTCATTTTCATACCTCTGCTAAACTCCATCTCCCCTACTTAACCTCTTCAGTTGCCCCAACTTTCCCGTCAATCTATCTTGTTACAGAAGGGTTCCGAAAGAGTTTCATCCCCTTTATCATAGAGCAACTTATAAACTTCTTTCATGCAGACAGTGATCTTCGTAAAGCAGATACAAATCTCCTGATTTTCTGTAACCTTAAGAACAATAATTATTGCCACTTTATTTATTGATGTTTTATTTACATTTATTCTTGCTATGTGACGAGTTTTTAATCCTAGGTTTATTTTTATTTCTCAAGTTTTCAATTATATTCTTTATTTTAGTTTGTGATACAAGTCTTTTTTTTTTTTTTTTTTTTTTTTTTTTTACAAGTCTTTTAAGTCATCAATTGTTTATAATTGTTTATTTTACACAATCATCAAGCAGATCACTGCATTATGATTGTGTTTCTCTCTTTTAAGATTTTTTTTTAAATAAACCCCCTCCGCTTCTCTCAGTGACGTCAACTTTAACAAAAGATTTACCGTAAAACGTAAACGTAGATTTAAACGTAAAACGTGTGTGACGTTGACCCAAACCTGGAAAAAGAATGTTCAAGGATTGCCGTTTATTATACCTTCCTTTTTTCACAGGTTGAACAAAAACTATTATGGAAGAGAATAAGATTACACACTGAATAACAGCTTGTGAAGTACGCCTCTGAAAAATAAGTATATGTACTGAAGATTTTCCTGTAGTTTTTAAACTCTCTGAAAATTTCTCTGGTAACAAGCACTAGGTAAAAGATTTAAAGTTGCTTCTTTTACAGATACACGGAGAAATCAACAGAGACTACAACGCCGTATCGCATTCTCTTCGATGCCACCAAGGAGCAGCTCCACATCGAATTTCCCAGAAACCGGACCCAAAAAAATATGTGGTGAAATTGACCCACATATTTTAGTAGAAAGAAGGCGATTCGACTACTGTTTTTCATGATCAGTGGAAACTAACTTTATTTTTTGCAGGTGCCAAACAAATGAGACAGGTACCAAACACAAGATGCCGAGAACATATATGAGAAAACCTGGTGCCCGGGCGTACAGGGACTATAGTGACTGACAAAACATTACGAGATGCACTATCAGCTATCAGAAGTGGTTGAATGACACAAAGAGAGGCAGAGGAGACATCACAAATACCCAGAAGCACTTTGAAAAACAAACTGAAAAAGTCTCACCCTCTTAGACCAGGCGAGATCACAGTATTGAGTGAGGAGGCAGAGGGCTTGATAGCAAACGCTGCAATTAAATTGTCCGAGTTTGGTTTCTTATTGGATAGATTTGAATTGAAGGAGTTGGTTCACTCTTATATCAACAGTCATGGACGAACTATAGTGAAATTCTCAAACAACCTTCCTGGGAATGACTGGTTCCGGTTGTTTCTTTCAAGGAGCAGAGTTCTAAGTGAGAGATTCGCCAGCAATATCAAACGATCTAGAGCAGCTATTGGACCAGAAGCAGTTAACAAATACTTCGATCATCTACAGCGGGAAATTGATGGAGTACCACCTGAGAATGTGTGGAACTTTGACGATACTAACCTTAAAGATGACCCAGGTAATAAAATATTAGTGACGAAACGTGGCAGTAAGTACCCTGAGAGAATACTGAAGTCGATAAAATCTGCCATTTCCGTAATGTTTGCTGGTAACACAGCAGGGGAAGTGCTGCCTCCTTATGTGGTGTACGAAACGAGAAATTTTGGAATACTTGGGTCGAAGGAGGGCCCAAAGGTTGTAGATTCAACAGATCCAAATCTGGCTGGTTTGAGGCTGCTTCCTTTCATGACTGGTTCACACTCAGCCTGTTGCCCCAGTTGAAGAAGCTTCCTGGGAAAAAGGTGGTAATCGGCAACGATTTGTCTTCACATTTCGATGTAAACATTTTTAGACAGTGTGAACAAGAAAACATTAGCTTTGTAGCGTTGATCCCAAACTCCACTCATTTTACTCAGCCGTTCCATGTGGCTTTCTTTCGGCCTATGAAAGTGAAGTGGAGGCAGATCCTGACAAGATTCAAGACACGTGGTGAAGGTCGAAAAGAAGTTTCGTTGCCTAAAGAGCATTTTCCTAGGCTTTTAATGGAGCTGATAGAGTCGCTGATGGATGCGAATGGGGCACAAGACCTGATCTCTGGCTTTGCTAAAAGTGGAATCGTACCTTTGGACAGAATGAAGGTTCTCGGTCGTTTGCCTACAGCATCATCAACAGATGGTTCAATTGTCATCAATAAGACATTTATTGGCTTTCTGACATACTAGCGCGCGACCAAAGACCCCTAACGGACCGCAAAAAAAAGAAACGACTTGATGTTCCTGCTGGCAAAAGCTACTCTGTTGAAGACTTCCGTTGCGAAGCTTCAGGAAACAATAATCTGGAAACAGAAGAAGCTGAGACAGGGATGTTTGAGGATGGAATTCACCCTGATCAAGTAAGACTGAAAAGAAATAGAAACAGTGCATACATTCCTATGAGAAACAAAGCTATTGCCCAAAAAGGAAAGAAGATTGCACCCAATAGAAGCAAGAAACCAGAAAGCTCAAATTCATCTGAAGATTAAGGAGAGCGACAGACTCAGCTTTCACGTGAAAAGTCAGAGCCTGGAATTGAGATCTACAACCCTTTCAAACCAGGTGATTTTGTTCAGTTTGAATATGAAGAAGAGAGGTTCCCAGTAGAAGTTACTCAGCTTGATCCCAAGAAAAAAAGACTAAAGATAAAAACAATGGCTATGGCTGGAGTGAAGAAGTGGAAGAGACCAGAAGAAGTGGATTAGATCTGGTATGGACACCTTGATACCTTCTCAAGTTACAAAACCCACCTGCTGTTTCTAACATTTTTTCGTCATCTAGATCACTAGTGTTTGAATTCTCAGATTTCTGAGGGATTTATGTGGGATTTGATTTATGTGGGATTGTGAGGGATTTATGTTCTTGAAGTTGAGTTCTTTTCAGTCTTGAAGTTGATTTTAAAGGCTTTCCAATAGTGAGTTTCTTGAATATTTAACCGAACTACGCCCAGCCTAGCACATCAGATCCGTGATTTCTCAAAAGTGCCAAATCACTAACTTAGTTTTTATATATTTGAAGAATAAAATGTCCAATGAAGACATTTTTTTTAAGAGACTGTTTTGTGGGCCAAAGCCACACCTCAGAAACACTTAAATTACCCATATAGTTGGAAAACACCTTCAAAAGGGGTTACAAAGGTTCGGGCTGAAGTCACCCCTGGCCCTGAGGTGTCTTTGGCCCAACAAAAAAAAAAAAATGTTCCCTATGACTGATATTTTTTTTAAGCAAGGTAATCAACAGCAAGATGGTGTTATACACTAACGCAATTTAAATCGAGACAAAAGCTCAGCCCATTCAAAAGTTACAGACTAAAAACTAGGAAAAGTGTAAAAACCATTTTATTACTTCGAATAGCATATGTATATGCAATGTTTACGGTACTTTAAACTGTAGACGTCACCTAAGCTCCTTTAAAAAAAGACTAAATAGTGGCCGAGCCGGACACACTTCAAACAACCATATACTACAAAAAAGAAACAATCCATAAAAAAAATTGCCTTTTCTGTAATAAAAGACTTCCTCCCACCACAGGAAGTCCTTCTCACGGTGGCCTTTCTTACTATTTCAAATCTTTTCTAAATGGTGGTCTGTCATGGCTCCCAAACAAGAAGAAAAAATCCCTTCGCTCTCAAAAAGAGGAATAATAAAAAACAATAATCATTTAAGAAAAACTAATCATCATTATCTAAAAAAAAAACAGTACAAAAAACTATTCCATTATCATAACTTTATTTTCCACAAATAATATACGCGATATATGCAAAAATACAAAACATTAAATAAAGTTATTATGATAACGCTCACCATTCAACCATTCTCTATAAACTCTACTTCAGTTGCTACTTAAAAAAAAAAAAAAAACTTCACGAACAAAAACTAAACTGACAACGTTGTTCTGCTTATTTACACGCTCTTATACGCCATTCCCTCCATCCTGAAAACTCACATTCCAATCAAATCTTACAACAGACCCCATCCACTCAATATCCACTTGCCCCTTCCAGTTTTCATTCCAGTTTTCACTCTCATTTATGCAATTTATCATTGTGCTTTTCTTTTGACACTGTTTGAATTGAATTTAGAAAATATCCACCCCCCCCCCCCCGAGGAAAATAAGGCTTTCCTAATTTGAGAATTTTATTTGAGTTTTTTTTTATTTCTGTAGGGGGAAGGAGTTTTGGTACTTGTGTATTATACGCCACTCACTCAAGTTACACTGTGTAAAACCGGTTTCTTCGTTGTTGTTTTTTTTTTTTTTCAGCTAAGCGCAAGACAAATGACGGAATATATGAGAAATATATAATTTGGGCTATATATTTGCACATAAGGGGGGGGGGGGTAAAGTATTTGGACAGTCTGAAGTCAGAAAACAATTCTTTCTTCATAATATTAATTAAAAAAACTTTTTCCACAAAATAAGTATTTCAAAGAAAAGTAAAGAACTCCATTAAACAAAAATGAGCAAAAATCAAATCAAATAATCTATCAAGCTTGAAACTGCCACGAATCAGCATCGTTAAATACATGAAACCCAAAACGATCATAAATTATAATAATTAACCAAGTCAAACTCAAAACGAGCAGAAATTAACATAAGTTGGGCGCAAAACCCCAATGCCTTCCCAAGGCCAGAACAAAATTTGTACTTTACTGAAAAAATAGAAATGTTTTTACTTTTATACCTTTAATAAATCAAATAATATTAACATTTTGATTACTAAATATCAGTATATGTATATTAAACTGACAATGCACATTCATTTGTGAATGTGCATTGGGGGGGGGGAGGCAAACGCCAAAATATCAGTGGTGGTTGGGTGACATAGAATATATTTCAGGATTTTATTTTGGCAGGATTAAGCTTATTTTTAAATACTTTTAGAAAAGAACTCTCAAATAAAAAGAGCAACTAAATTGCATGCAAAATGAAATGAAATACAGTGAATTTTATACCACAAGGATTCCTAGCAAAAGGATCAATGTGTTTCATCAATAATATATTTAATTATTATGTATTTAATTTTAAAAGAAAATCAAACTCAAACCAAAATTACAGAAAGATTGCTTTTGTAGATTATAACAGTTCTAGACTTGCCTATATGCAATTTCCTACGCCTTACAATACTTTACACAAGGAGTAGAGATACTAAAAAATCATCCTGCCTGCAAAGATACCACTTTTTTATTTTATAACGGCCATCTTTCATAACAGGACAATTCTTCCCCTCGAACTTAAATCCGTTATACATTAAGAAAAAGAAAATAGAATATCGAAAGAAAAACAAAATTTAAACTTACTATTCAGCTGTCAAATTGACCCTCTTTCTTTTTATTGTCCTATTCAACTAAAAAAAATGAACAAGTTCAAAAAAAAAAAATTCGTCATAAGAGAATCTTATCAAACAGTTTGTGAAAAAAAAATGGATATAAAGAGTGACTTGGACCAATATTCACCAAAACTAGAAATTTAATTCTCGTGACAATTGCTACACAATTGCTCAGTTTATTGTTACCCATCCAAAACAAAAAATCTGAGAAAATTGGCATGATTTTTGAAAAAAGGAACCCCTCCCCCCCCTAAAAAAAGCAAGCGATCTTATTGAAAAGCTCTTTATTAGGTACATCATATCAGAGAACCCTATCGTAGAGGTTTCAAGCTCCAATCTTCAAAATGTGTAATTTCGCATTTTATTTCCAAAAGGAACATCGTCGATGCATATTTATTTGTTTTTTTTTTCCCAGGGGAGATTGTATCAAACCAAAGGTCCAAAATAATTGGAAGGGAGCTCTTTCAAGCGTAAACTTAAAGCTCTTTTTTAAGTGACCATACAGATTGGACCAGGGGAAAGTTTTGTTTTCTTGCTGTTTTAGGGCACAAAACTACAATCTTACCCCAAAGAGGATGAATTTTCGATCAATTTAAAATTCTGAGAAGCTAATTGATTTAAAAGTATGAATAACTATGTTTTAGGCTTTCCAGTTGTAAAAGAAGCAATGCCACACGGTGGCAGTACAGGATTCAACCAAGCCGATTCGCTTTATTTGTAATACAGTTAGGCTACGCGTTTGGCGATCCGTAATTGCGGATCAGCTATAATGAGGGGGGTGAGTCTGTGTTTAGGTGGGGGTGGGATAGATTTCTAAAAAAGTACATTTTAATGGACAAACCGCTTACTGTACACGAGGCTTCGGATAAATGTTGAAAGAGGTAGGAGGAGGAGGAATTAATCAAATTGTTTCACTATACAGCTAAAATGTTACATTCCTATTTCTACCAGCACAGGGGTAGATAGAAAGGCGGTTTATCATCAGCCCCGCCAGGAAATCTTTTTAGTGTTGCAAACACTGCAGTATTCGGAAATTTTAGTTGGAGGTATTTTCTTTTCTAGTTCTATGAAGCACTTGAATGTATTTAAAAAAATTTAGGTAACGTATTTACTGGTAAGAAAATCCTATTTTAGAGGTTGTAATGGCTTCAGTTATGTAGAAGATCAAAATTCTCATAGAATTTCCATCCACACAAATAATGATACTTTTGTTCTTCCAACCGAAATTATTTTGTAGTAACATTAACGAGGACTTTTTACCAAAATTACTATTCATCGCTAATTCTTTAAGTAGCCTATATTCAAATTTTATCCAAAATTGAAATTGAAAATTTAAACGTAGGATGGTACTAATACACGTACAATTATGGATTTACACATTTTAAAAACAATTAACCAGGGATTTAAGGAACAGGTGCCTCAAATTATATCTTGGTTAGGCCTGGGTATGATTTGGAAAACAATCAGAAGTTAGATAAGAAAAGAGCGTTTCAACTGAAAGCAAGAAACAGATTTGAAACCTATTTGAAAAGACGATCTGTCTCCTCCTTAACTCCTTACTCTTTACTGTGAAGTTTGGCCTTTTTTCCAAATTTTCAAGAAAATTTGCAATTGGAAAGATAAGATTTTTCAAAGCACTAAAAATACCTATGTTTAATAAGCAAAGTGTTGAGAAGGCGGCAGTCCCGCTTATATAGAAAGTATTTATATTTGTTTCAAGTTTTAAACTTACTCCTTGCTTTAGTTAAAAACCGCTTTCTAGTTCTTCAATTGCATGTCATGATACTGTAAAACTTTATGAATGCAGTGCTATTGGTAACGCAGAAAAAACAATGAATAATTCAATCATCTTTATTTGAATTTTGTTAGTAATCGAATAGTTCACTGTAGTGAACAATATTTACGGAACGATCATACTAAGTACTACTTAATACTCTAAAAAACTGAATTTTGATACCAACAGATCCATCAAAAGACTTTGACGATAATGCTGATTTCAAACAAAAATGTTTCATTAAGTTTAGTTTGACCCATCAAAAGCTACGAGCCTGGGAAAATTTGTCTGATTTTCAAAAAAAGGTGGAAAGCCCCCTCGAAGTCATAGAATTCTAATGAAAATCAGACACCATCAGATTCAGCGTATCAAAGAACCTGACTGTAGAGGTTTCAAGCTCATATCTGCAAAAATGTTAAATTTCGTAAGTTTGCTAGAAGAAAGATCCCGGATGCGTGTTTACTTGTTTTTTTTTTCATGGGTGATCGTATTGATCCAGTTGGCACAGACCGTCGAGAGAGGGTTCATTATAATGAAAATAAATGATTATAGTGCCCTTTTTAAGTGACCAAAAAATTGGAGGGAACTAGGCCCCCTCCCACGTCAAGTTTTTCCCAAAATCGTCCGATCAAAATTTCGTGAAGGATTTTTTCTTCAGCATAGTTGAAAGGCCCAATAACTATGTCTTAAGAGATAAAATGACCCCCTACAGCCCCTGGGGAAAGGTTTTTAAGTTATAAAATTTACCCATTGCTTTATTTATTATTGGGAATATGGATACATTCTTCGGGTTGGGAGGGAAGAAATTTTCTGCTGGGAGGATGTTACACGGGGAGAAATGTCCATGGAGAGGGAAGTTTCCAGGGGGGTGAACTTTTCTGGGGAAATTTTACACTTGGTGAATTTGTCATAATTCCTACACAAAATTCCTTTATGTCTTGCTTCTTCTTTACTGATTCAATTTTAGGTGTTGAGGTGCTATGATTAATTGCTCGGGGTAAGTTTTTGCCACGACTGAATTTCCCTGAGGATATTTTTGTGGGAAGGGGGATTTTTCCGTGGAGGGGGCCAGGTATCCTGGCGTTATTAAAAAAAACAATCAGAAATTCAATTTAAAAACAAGTTTTTTTCAACTGAAAGTAACGAGCTAGATTAAAACTTTTTTTTATGATATTTTTACGGATATTTCTTAAGAATATTGATAGTTTTGAACTTTGTTATCAAACATTAAAATGTTTATTGAATTTAGAATCAATTGCTTATAAAAAATAACACGTTATTAAAGCAGTTTGTTCAATGTAAAACAATAAACCTAAGAATAAGAAAACCAAACAAAAATTTGTATTGTGGAGAGGGTTGTCTCTGTACCTGTGACTGTGCGGCTGGGGTTCAGATACTGTGCGGCTATAGGGTGTGTTATTTCTCTCCACTCACTGTGATCAGTTTTTGTGTACAAGAAAAAATTATTTTATCACAATTTAATTAGCCCTCTTTAGATTTTGTGTTGAAATGAAGATATTGTTGGCGGTTTTCAATAAAAATTTTGAAACGCAATATAAGTAAAGAGCAATAAAGTTTCAATTTAGTAATCTTTTTGACATGGAAGAAGTTGTCGTAGAAACTTTGGAAGGTGCTCATTCAGCTGAAAATTGAAAGTTTTAGTGCTTTTTATAAGAATTAAAGGGATTGATACCAATCCATTTCCCTCCCGAGCCCGTTTTCACTACTCTTCTTCCAAAGATATTTGATCAAAATTAGCCATTTTGTTCATAATGGTCAAAACGTCATGAAGTTTCACCGTAATGTCTTCATCCTTTTTTTTGTTAACCCAGGATATAGCCCTCCTCACCCCCTTCTAAATCATAAATACTACATGGAAACAATCGATAAGTTGCATAATTTCATTCTTGCCCCAGGGTCTGTTGGGGGCGAGGCATAACTGATATATGAATTTTAGTTGTCTGGTATTTAGCCCCCTTCCCCTCAATTACTTTTCGACATCCCTTTCAACAAGCCCAGAGGGTTTCACCTTAATACCCTTGGCTCTTCTAAGGCTATTGCTGATAGAAATTTTTAACAACCCACATGCAAATAATATGCTCTGGTGTTGATAAAAAACCTTTTTAAAATTGCCTGAAAGCAGTCGCAATTGGAAGTGGTCACAGTCGCAAGTAGTTGCAGTCAAATTAATGAATGGTCGCAGCCGTTGCTAAAGAAGCAGCAATAGGGGGCCTGAAAGTTTCAAGTTAAAACCCTTAGCTGTTCCTAAGATATTACATATACGCCTTTTTTATAAGCCATTTGTCCATAGTGCCCTTTGATTTAGTTAAGAAATACCCCTCAACATTCACTAGCGTTTCGCATTGACACCCTTAGTCTTTTGGAACACATGTGGTTTGAAACATTCCCTCCTTTCTTAGTGATAAATCATGTGTTTAAACAGTCAAAAAACTGCATAATTTTATATTGCCAAATAATTTGCCCCAAAATAACCGTAATATTTTATCAATCATCCTTACGTTTTTTCTCTAAATAATTATTTTTCAAATTTTATTCCTCCTTCCATATAACCATAATGCACACAGTGGATATTTATTTAGTTCAAGATACCTCACATGACCCACAGAAGTTTTACATTTATACCCTTACTATTTTGTTACACAACCAGATACGAACATAATTCCCTTTTCCAATGACAAATCCTGTGTAAACAATCAAAAAGTTGTTCATTCTATAAATTGTCAAATATTTTTCCCTAAATAACATGGGCGCGGGTAGGGAGACCATGCCCCCCCCCTGGATATTTGTTACTATAAAGTAGTTATTAGGAATCCAAAGAAAATAGAGCAGAGTAGAGAAAAACCGGTGAAAAAACGTGTGCTGCTCCATTATCGGCTGCCTGCCAATAGATTTTGATCCTTTAGAAGGAAAACACAAGTTCTAATTTATGATTGACTGACCCTTCTCAATTTTTCAAGAAACATTTTTTCTAGATGATTTGTTTCTAGCAACAACAACAAAAAAAAACAATCACATTCTTCATGGTAACAAACGGCAAGTAAATTACGTCCTTGTTAATAACGAAAGCATAAAAGCTTACCTATTCATGACATTAAATCAAAGAATCAGCTTCTTATGGTGATCCTAAATATGTATTTGTTAGTAATTGGTGCAGTTATTAGTACACAAGAAAGTTTATATGATTATAGTAAACAACTTAATTTGGGGTAATTTCGGTAAAAATATGCCGTCAACTTTTGCTTGCAACTTAAGAGCACCCTTGAGCTGATATATGAAGCCACCATAATCAGAAATGTTTCCCCTAAACGGAATGCTGGGAATTTTTTCCCCCTGAACGGATAAGTTTTTGTCCTTTCCAGCAGTGATTGTATTTACCTAGTTGCCACTTAGAACAAGATATAATTTTCTACGGTTATGAAGTATAAAGGTGTCAAATATATTGGTTTTTGGTATTTAAAACTAAAGTAAAACTAATTGACAAGCATTTTTATTTGATTTTCTTAATATTAGTTTTAACGTTTTTCTTTAACCAAACTACTTTGATAATGCGTTACTTTTTATAAACCCTTAGCAGTCTAAAGGCATTATATATTTTGATGTTTGATAACCAAATTTAAAACTGTCAATATTGTTAAAAAAATATCCGTCCAACGCTTCGACATTGCTCAACAGAACAGACATCTGGGAGTTTATATCTTAGTTTTTATAAGTAGGCTATTTTTTCGTCTATTGTTTGTAATTACTTACTTTTTTTATTTTTATGTACTTTTACTTTAATTTGTCTCTAAGCACCATTAAATAAAAAAAACAAGATTTTTCAACTGAAAGTAAAGAGCAACATTAAAAGTTATAACGAACAGAAATTATTATGTATATGAGTCGAGTTGCCCCCTCTACAACACCTCGACCTTCACGCTAAAGTTTTTCGACATTTAAAAAAAAAAATTATGTATTGCTCTAATTAAACGACCTTTGTCTTCCAGAAGTGGTTTTTAAAGAATTGGGACACAATTTAAAGAGCAAGGTGTTGAGGAGGGGGCAAATCCCCTCATATACGTTATAATTTCTCCTTACTTACCGTCAGTTATCATGAACTATTTGATCAACATCAAAATCCAAACAGAGATCATTGAAATGTTGATCTTTTTTCTGCGTTACCAAAAGTATTGCATTCATAATTCTTTACAGTCTCATGAAATGTAATTAAACAAATAGAAAAGATTTTTCAACTAAAGTATGGAACAAGTTTAAAACTCAAAACAGATTGAAGTTACTTTGTATATAAGGGGGACTGCCCCTTTTCAACACCCTGCTCATTAAACGAAAGTTTTTTAGTGCTTTGAAAAATCTTTTTTTTTCAATTGCAAATTTTCTTTAGAATTTTGACAAAAGTCAAACTTCACAATAAAGAGTAAGGAGTTAACGATGAGACAGACTTATGATCTTTTACATAATTGAAGCCATCACAAGCTTTGCAATAGCATTTTTTATCGATAAATGCATTGCATTCATTTATTTAAATACAATGAAGTACTTGATATAAATAGAAAAAGGAAAACATTACAATTCAAAATTGTTGAAAACTAGGTTCCTAGCAGTATTTGTCACCCCAAAGAATTTTAATGGCGGGGTTGAAAGTGGCCTGCCTTGCTTTTCCCCCCTCTGTGCTGGTAGATATGGGAATTTAATATTTTAGCTGTATAGAGAAACATTTTAATTAATTCCGACTCCTCTCTACCTCTTTTAACATTTATCTGAAGCCTCATGAAGAGTAAGCAATGTGTCCATTAATATCTACTTTTTTAGGAATCTACCCTATCCCCAACTAAAGACTGACTCACCCCTCCTCCCCCCCCTCAGTGACGCGGGTACACAATTACAGATAACCAAAGGTAGCCTAATTTCATTACAAATAAAGTGAATCAACTTTGTTGAATCCAGTACTGTCACCGTTTGGCATTACTTCTTTTGCAACTGAGAAGCATAAAATATAGTTATTGGTACTTTTAAATCAATTAACTTCTCACAATTTTAAATTGATTGCAAATTTGTCCTCTTTGGGGTAAAGTGGTAGTTTGGTGCCATAAATTGGCAGAAAGCTAGACTTTCCTCTGGCCCTACGTGTATGGTCATTTAAAAAAGAGCTTTCAATTTACTTTTAAATTAGCTTTCTACCATCTGTCTTGTACCTTCACTTGTATACTAACACTCCTTTGAAAACAAAAGTAAAAAACCTGCATCGCAGTTGTCTCTTCTGAAAAAAAAAAAAAATGCGAAACAAAACATTTTGAAGACTGGAACTTGAAACCTCTATTGCAAGTGTTATATGAAATGATTTTTTTATTAAGGGATTTTCAATAAGATAGCTCATATTTCTGGGGCTGTTCCCCTTTTTTTTCAAAAACAAGTCAAATTTTCTCAAATTTTAGTTATGGGTGGGTAACAATAAACTGAAATAATTTTATACATTTAGAATCGGCACAAAAAGCCAATACTTTCAGCCTAGCAATTTTCAAGGGAATTCCATCTTTAGTTTTGGTGAATATTTGCCCAAGTCACTTTCTACTTCCAGTTTTTTTTTTTATCACACACTATTTGATAAGATTCTCCTGTGACAAAAATTGTTTAAACCTATTCATTTTATTTAGTTGTATAGGTCAATAAAAAGAAAGAGGATACATTTGACACCTGGATAGTAAGCTATAATTGAGTTTTTTCTTTCACTTTTCGGTAAGTTTTTAAAAAGGTGAATATAAAAGGGATTTAAGTTCGAGGTGGAGAATCGTCCTGTTATGAATGAGGTACATTTTACATGGCCGGTATAAAATCAAGACGTAAGATAAGATAAGATTTATTGCTGAAAAATGGCTATCACAAGCCCAAAAGGGCCGAATTCGCACTTTAGCGTCAAATACAGCGAAAAAAGAACAACAAAAACAAACAATTAAACAACAACAGAAAATTATAAAACGGTCAATGTCAAATACGAAAAAACGTTAAAAACAAAAACAAAGTACAAAGTAAACTCATAAAATTATAAGGCCAATGTCAAGTCAGCAAAAATCCCCCCCCCCAAAAAAAAAAACACGTAAAAATAAAATGGGTAAAAATTACAATTAAAAAAAAAACATAAGTTAGTTGGTAACTAACAAAAATAAATAAAAAACCTCCAAATTTGAAAAAGGGGCATTAAAATTAATAACTATGTGGTAAAGAGTGAGTGCGGGGGGGGGGGGGGGCAGCTGACATTCACTGGTTTAAAATGTCAACAATGGAAGGGATAAAAGTTATTCAATATATTTCAGTGCAAACTATTATTGGGGCGAGAAGGGGGATTTTTGTTGAAACAGAACAAGGGAGGCGGGGTCGAAGGGGTAAATATGGACCGGGGAAAAGGGGAGTTGTTCGAGGGTTATGAAGGGCATTGTTAGCAAAACGCAAGGTAATTTTTGCTCTCCTTTCCTTAAGGGTGACAAGATTAGCTCTCCTAAGAAGGGAAATATAAGGTACTTTACCCTCATTGAATATAATTCTTAGACACCTTTTTTGTACTGCCTCTATTCTATCCGACAATTCAAGGGAGATGCCAGGATGCCAGACAAGACATGCGCACTCAAGGTTTGTGCGTAAAAATGACAGGAAAATCCTCAAACAGTACGAATTAGGGCATTTAAATTTTTTAAGGAGTTTAAGG
The DNA here is from genome assembly GCF_049724085.1 of Artemia sp. Qi Xiang Cuo. Lineage (NCBI taxonomy): Eukaryota > Metazoa > Arthropoda > Branchiopoda > Anostraca > Artemiidae > Artemia > Artemia sp. Qi Xiang Cuo. The sequence goes on along the minus strand of NC_142796.1, from coordinate 23,324,724 downwards.
AGGGAAAATATGGCATTTGCACGTTTTAAGATGTCATTAATATAACAATCCCATTTTAAGTTGCTAGAGATGGTAACACTCAGTAATGTCATAGGGGTAACTGACATTTCAGGGGGGATTGGACAGGAGAAAGAAGGAAGAGCTTTAAGGAAATTAATAGTAAGAACAGTTGACTTTAAATGGGTTGACTTTCATATCATCAGTAAGAGCTTCGGCTGATATCGATTCCGAGATGTACATTGGGTTGCTTTTGGAATTTTTGGAACATGTCTCTAAGACAGTTAGATCATCAACGAATTTCCATCTATCCGGGAAATAAACACCAAGGTTGTTTATCATTGTAAGACATAAAATTGGACCTAAGAAGTTTCCTTGGAGCACAACATTACAAATTGAGAGGGGCTCAGTATATACATTTAGGTATTTCACGACTTTCGTTCTGTTAGAGAGGAAAGACGCAATTATTCTAATTAAATAAGGGTCAACTTGAAAGTCATTAGATAGCATTTCTATATTGTGGTTGATTAAATCAAAAGCTTTTTGCAAGTCAACAGCGATAACATTAAGCCAGGTATTGGGGTTTTTCGAGTGTGTTGCATATTGTGTCCATAAGGTGAACAAGATAGTGGGTAGTAGATGTAGAGCGTAGGTTCCCGAATTGTCTTTGGTCAACATTTGGGATTATTTTTACTTTCGACCACTCAGCTAAAAAGCTTTCATATAACTTCGAAAAAACTGGAGTAAGAGTAATGGGACGGACACCATCAAAATCTTGATTATTACCTTTCTTTTTTACGGGAGTAATAAAACCTAATTTGAAACAATTTAGAAATTTACCAGTAGAGGTAATTTCATTAAAAAGTAAGGACAAAGGCTCTGAGAGATTGTCGGCAAAGGCTTTAATTAGTACAATCGGAATGTCTAATGGACATGTACTACACTTTTAATGTTCTTAATTTTTGCATCCACATCCGAGGGCGAAATAATGGGAAAATTGAGAGAGCACAAATCATAAGGAGTGTCAAAAGAAAGGGGAGGGATGTTCTTAACTATGGAAGAAAGAAACCTGTTCAGATCATTGGCTGCAACTGAAGGGTCTTCTTGGAAATGGAAATCTATAATATTATTTTTTTTTCCAACAAATTTTCTTTATTCTATTATACCATTGTTTTGGCTTTGTAGAAAATAAATCCTGGACTTTGCATTTGTAATATGAAGAAGCAGATTTACCTATTTCTTTTTTTTATATGTTTACGCAGTGAGTTCGCTTCGGATGTTTTACCACTCTTTAGTAGATTCAATTTAATTCTAAATAGTTTTTTCAGTTGGCTAGTAATGTATGGTTTGTCATTAGAACATGTTTTTACTTTTTTCACAGGGAAGGAATTTATGTATTTTTTTTGAACAGATTTTGGAATTTATAGACTTTAAAATTAATGTCATTTTTTCCTTTGAGGGACAGCCAATTTTCATTGGTACTCCAAGATCCAAATGTGTAAAGGCCATCATTGGAAATGTGGCGATAAGAGAAAACAGTAACAGAAAAAGTATGATTAAAGCTATTGAGAGGCTTCGTTAATAAACAAAAATGGTAAATTCCTCCTAATGGGGGCAAGGGTACAGGAGGGGCATAGAAAGCCTGCATATTGGTGCAAATCAAATCAAGGGTTGAATTTCCTTTTGTTGTTGGTATTTTTACTATTTGTTTTAAGTTTAGGGAACTACAAAGGTGATTTAACTTTAGATCATTAGCATCACCTACTAAGAAAATACTGGCGTTTGGGAATTTACATAGGACAAAGTCGGCACTACTATGCAGTTGTCGGTAGAATCGCTGTCTTTGTGCAGCGTTTTGATTTGGGGAATAATAGAAGCAGCAAAACACAATCAAATTAAAGGGGCGTGGTAAAACTTTGGGTCTTACACTTACCCAAATGATTTCATCGTAATCTGAAAGGCTGGGAGTATCACCCAATGCAATTTAATTGGGTGAAAGGTACGTGGTATCTATCCAGGCAGGATGATTTTTGAGCATCTCTAGTCTTTCTGTAAACTATTCTAAGGATAGGAAATTGCATAAAGACAAGTCTACATCTGTTATAATCTATGGAAGCAATAAATCTTTCTGTAATTTTGGTTTGAATCAGATTTTCTTTTAAGATTATATGCATAATAATTAAATACATTATTGATTAAATAAAGCAATCCTTTGCCAAGAACTTTTGTTTAAGATTTGCTGTATTTTGTTTCATTTTGTATGCAATTTAATTACTCCTTTTTTTGAGAGTTTTTCACTAAAAGTATTTAAAAATAAACTTATTCCTACAAAAATGAATATCCTGAAATATAACCCCTGTCCTCCAACCACCCTTGATATTTTAGCGTCTGCCCCCCTGGAAGATTTTCTGCCTGTGCCCTTGCTAAATAAGTGTATTCTTTCCTGTGAACGTTTTATCAAACGTCCTTACGTTTTTCTTTAATTGACCCTTCTTTTTTTTCAAATTTCTAGTTTTTTCTCAATTTGACTAAAGGGTAATACTGAGAGAGAAAAAAAATTCTACATATCTGTCCGCTTTTTGCCTTTTTTCGCGATTTTATCTTTTAAAATCAGGTGAGAGCTTGAAACCCTGCTATTCAAATTTTGCAGAGTCAAGTTAAGGACCGCCTTCTAAACCTGTTTGTATTCATCAAAAGATAACCACCCCGTTTTTGCACAGTAAAATCTCTTCTGCATAGTTAATTTTCGGTTTTCATATCGTCCAGCCTTAAGGATAAAATTCTGGAAAAGCTACTTTTTGCTATCTTGGAAATCAATTAGGTTAGGAAAATAAAACTCTCAGTTGTAAATCCAGGGCCAAAAACATACTCTAGGAAGGTATTACCTTAAATTGCAGCTTAGAGTAAAATTAAGGATTTTCATCCTTAACTCAAAATGACCAGAAATTACTATTAAAGAATAAATGAAAAGAAATTAAATAAACAATCATGGCAAAAAAAAACATACAACAAGTAATAAAATAAATGAATAAATAGAACTTAAAGCAAGTAATGCTTAAATTGAATATGCAAATCAAGCTTACAACAAAAAAAAAAAAATTGCTATTGAAGTATAAATGAAACTCAAAACAAACAGAAATTAAATAAACAATCAATGCAAACAAAAATACAACAGATGTTAGTGTAAATGAATTAATAGATCCTAAAACGAGTAAAACTTAAATTCATATGCAAATAAAGCTTGAAACGAACCAAAATCTTTACAAACAAGAATTTGGGTATTGCCACCTTCTCTCACTGTAAAAGTCTAAACCCTACTGCGTCATTGGCGCTTTACTACAAACGAATTTTATTACAAATATTTTATTTTGTAGTTGATATTGAAAATAAACAATAAAATGTTGAACTGATAAGCTTTCAGCAATTAATATCATTGCACGTCAAATATTCAGTTTAATTTATTAGTTCATTCTAAAATTGTTCAAGAAAAATATAGTTTCAATACAAATAAGAGTTTGGATACTGCTCCCTTCCTTATCTGTAAAAACCAAAAGCCTACTGCATCATTGGCACTTCACTGAAAACTAATTATATTACAAAATTTTCTTTTCCAGTTCTTACAGCATTGAAAATGAAAATATAATTACAAATGAAGTAAAATCTTGAACTGACGGATCTTTCAACAAGTAATATAATCATATATTAAATGTTCAATTTGATTTTGTTCATACTTTCCAAGACTGTGCAAGACACGTATAGTTTTCAGTAAAGCGCCAATGATGCAGTAAGTTTTAGACTTTTAAAGTGAGAAAAGGAGGCCATACCCAATTTCTTGTTTGTAGTGATTATTGTTTATTTCAAGCTTGATTTGCATATTCAATTTAGATTTCACTCGGTTTAAGATTTATTTATTCATTTACATTAATATGTATTTTATGTTTGTTTGCATTGATTGTTTATTTAATTACTCTTTGTTTTGAGTTTCATTCATACTTCAATAGCAATTTTTTTTTGTTTTTGTTTTAGCTTGATTTGCATGTTCAGTTTAAGCATTACTTGCTTTAAGATCTATTTATTCATTTATATTATTACTTGTTGTATTTTTTTTGCTATGATTGTTTATTTAGTTTCTGTTCATTTTGGGTTTCATTTATTCTTTAATAGTAATTTCTGATTGTTCTGAGTTTAAATTTTAACAAGTATTTGTATCTGCTGATCTTAACTTGAAAATTGCTTTTACTTTTCTTTGAAAAACTTCTTTTTTAGAAAGTTTTTTTTTAAATTAATTTTTGTTCATTTTTGATTGCATAAAGTTTCAAGTTTTTGTTCAAAATCAAACTTTTTTTTTCAAAATCAAATGTTCATCAAAGTATCAAAACTGGTATCAAAGTAACAATATCTAAGTAAAAAAATGAGTTTGTGTCAACCTTGGAGTTTTTATTATCTGATGTTTGAGTGATTTTTAACGAAATGACTATCTCAAAATTTTTATCAGATGGATTTGCAGGAAAAGGGCATGGGGGGAGCTAATTGCCCTTTGATCTCTTTTGACCCTTTAAAAGTAAATCAGAACTTCCCATTTTCAATCAAATGAACCCTCTCTGAAGTTTACATGACCATTCCTTCTATAAGAACCGTAAATGCCCCCAGGGCATAACTTACAACGCCTGTCGCCAGGCCATGGGGGGTTGTGTCAACCACTGATTTTAATATTGGGTGTTACTATTTTTAACAAAATAGTCACCTCAAGTTTTTATCAGATGGGTTTGGGGATGATAAAGGCATGGAGGGGGTAGGGGCTAGTTGCCCTCTGATCTCTTTTGACTCTGAGAATGTGAACTAGAACTTTTAATTTCCAATCAAATGAGCCCTCTCTGAAGTTTCTACAAGTATCTCTTTATAAGAACCATATACGACCCCAGGACAAAACTTACAATGCCTATCCCCTGGGCCCTGGGGGGGTTGTGCTGACACCAGAGTTTTTACTATTTGACCTTTGAACTATTTCTAGAAAATGGCTATCTCGAAAATTTTCATCAGAGGGGTTTGGAAAAAAAGGGCAAGGGGGGGGGGGGACTAGGGGACCTCTAATCGCTTTTGACTTTGAGAAAGTGAACTAGAACTTCAAATTTCCAATCAAATGAGTCCTCTCTGAAGTTTATACAAGCATTCATTCCATAAGAACCATATATTTCCCCATATAACTTGCAATGCCTGCCCCTGGGGCTTGGGGGTTGTGCTAATACAACAGTTTTTTTATCTGACCTTTGAACTATTTTTAACAAAATGGCTATTTCAAATTTTTATCAGATGCATTAGGGGGGGAGGGGAGGGGAAGGGGCAAGGGTTGCCCTCTGATCTCTTTTGACTCTTAAAAACTGAACTAGAACTTTCAATTTCTAATCAAATGGGCCCTCTCTGAAGTTTATAGGAGCATCCCTTACATAACAGTTATATATGCCCCCCAGGCATAACTAACAATGCCTACCCCAGGCCCTGAAGGATTGTGCCAACCCTGGAGTTTTTGTTCTATGATCTTTGAACCATTTCGGAAAAAACGGCTCACTCAAAGTTATTATTGGATGGGTTTCACTAAAACAGGATGTGGAGAGGGGGGCAAGTTGCCCTCCAATCTCTTTTGACTCTTAAAAAGTGAATGAAAACCTTCAATTTCCAATCAAATGAGCCCTCTCCAAAGTTTATACAAGCATCCCTTCCATAAGAACCATATATGCCTGGGCCCTGGGGGATTGAAAAAAGGCATGGGGAGGGGGCTAGTTGCTCTTGTATCTCTTTTGACTCTTAAAAAGTGAACTCGAACTTTTAATGTCCAATCAAATGAGCCCTCTCTGAAGTTTATACAAGCATCCCTTTTCACAAGAACCACATATGCCCCCAGGGCATAACTTACAACGCCTGCCCCTGGGCCCTGGAGGGTTGTGTCAACTGTCAACACCTGAGTTTTTGTTATCCAGCTTTTGAACCATTTTTCACTTAATGGCTATCTCAAAATCTTTATCGGATGCATTTGGGGAAAAAGGGACATGGGGGGGGGGGCTAGTTGCCCTCCAATCTGTTTTGACTCTCAAAAACTGAACTATAACTTTCAATTTCCAATCAAATTAGTCCTCTCTGAAGTTTTTACAAGCATCCCTTCCATAAGAACCATATATTCCCCCAGGGCATAACTTACAATGTGTGTCCTTGGGCCCTGGGGGGTTGTATTGACCCGGGATTTCTGTTATATGATCTTTGAACTATTTTTAAAAAATGGTTATCTCAAAGTTCTTATCAGATGGGTTTGAGGAAAAAAGAGCATGGGGGGGGGGGCTAGTTGCCATCCAAACTCTTTTGACTTTTAAAACGTGAACTGGAACTTTCAATTTCCAATCAAATGAGCCCTCTTTGAAGTTTATACAAGCATCCCTTCCATAAGAACCATATATGCCCCAAGGACATAACTTACAATACCTTATAATATACTTATAACTTACAATAGTTCACACATACAGAATATATGGTCTTATGGAAGGGATGCTTGTATAAACTTCAGAGAGGGCTCATTTGATTGGAAATTAGAAGTTCTATTTCACTTTCTCAAAGTCAAAAGGGATTAGAGGTCCCCTAGCCTCCCCCCCCCATGCCCTTTCTTTCCAAACCCATCTGATGAAAATTTTTTAAGATAGCCATTTTCTAAAAATAGTTCAAAGGTCAAATAATAAAAATTCTGGTGTCAGCACAACCCCTCAGGGCCCAGGGGATAGGCATTGCAAGTTTTGTCCTGGGGTCGTATATGGTTCTTATAAAGGGATACTTGTAGAAACTTCAGAGAGGGCTCATTTGATTGGAAATTAAAAATTCTAGTTCTCATTCTCAGAGTCAAAAGAGATCAGAGGGCAACTAGCCCCTACCCCCTCCATGCCTTTATCATCCCCAAACCCATCTGATAAAAACTTATGAGGCAACTATTTTGTTAAAAATAGTAACACCCAATATTAAAACTCAGTGGTTGACACAACCCCCCATGGCCTGGCAACAGGCATTGTAAGTTATGCCCTGGGGGCATTTATGGTTCTTATAGACGGAATGGTCATGTAAACTTCAGAGAGGGCTCATTTGATTGAACATGGAAATTTCTAATTCACTTTTAAAGAGTCAAAAGAGATCAAAGGGCAATTAGCCCCCTCCCCCCATGCCCTTTTTCTGCAAATTTATTTGATAAAAATTTTGAGATAGTCATTTTGTTAAAAATCACTCAAACATCAGATAATAAAAACTCCAAGGTTGACACAAACCCATCTTTTTTACTTTGATATTGTACCAGTTTTGATACTTTGATCAACATTTGATTTTGAAAAAAAAGTTTGTTTTTGAACTAAGAAATTTAAAAAAACTTGAAACTTTATGCAATCAAAAATGAACAAAAATTAATTTGAAAAAAACTTTCCAAAAAAGAAGTTTTTCAAAGAAAAGTAAAGGTCATTTTAAAGTTAAGATCAGCTGATACAAATACTTGTTAAAATTTAAACTCAAAACAATCAGAAATTACTATTGAAGAATAAATGAAACCCAAAATGAACAGAAACTAAATAAACAATCATAGCAAAAAAACATACAACAAGTAATAATATAAATGAATAAATAGATCTTAAAGCAAGTAATGCTTAAATTGAAAACTAAATCAAGCTAAAACAAAACAAAAAAATTGCTATTGAAGTATAAATGAAACTCAAAACAAAGAATAATTAAATAAACAATCAATGCAAACAAACATACAATAGATATTAATGTAAATGAATAAATAAATCTTAAAACGAGTGAAATCCAAATTGAATATGCAAATCAAGCTTGAATTATACAATAATCACTACAAACAAGAGTTTGGGTATGACCTCCTTCTTTCACTGTAACAGTCTAAAACCTACTGCATCATTGGCGCTTTACTGAAAACTATACGTGTCTTGAACAGTCTTGGAAAGTATAAACAAAATCAAATTGAATATTTGATATATGATGATTTTAACTGTTTAAAGATCCATCAGTTCAAAATTTTATTTCACTGTAATTTTATTTTCATTTTAAATCCTGTAATAACTGGAAAATACAATATTTGCAACATAATTCGTTTTCAGTGAAGCGCCAATGATGCTGTAGGCTTTTGGTTTTTACAGTTAAGGAAGGGAGCAGTATCAAAACTCTTGTTTTTATTGAAACTATATTTGTCTTGAACAATTTTAGAATGAACTAATAAATTAAACTGAATATTTGATGTGCAATGATATTAATTGCTGAAAGCTTATCAGTTCAACATTTTATTGTTCATTTTCAATATTAAGTACAAAAGAAAATATTTTTAATAAAATTCGTTTTCAGTAAAGCATCAATGATGCAGTAGGTTTTGGACTTTTATAGTGAGAGAAGGAGGCAATGCCCTAACTCTTGTTTGTAGTGATTTTTGTTCATTTCAAACTTGATTTGCATATTCAATTTAAGTTTTACTCGTTTTAGGATTTATTAATTCATTTACACTAACATCTTTTTTATTTTTGTTTGCATTGATTGTTTATTTAATTTCTATTTGTTTTGAGTTTCATTTAAACTTCAATAGAAATTTTTTTTTTTTTTTTTTTTTAAGCTTTATTTGCATATTCAATTTAAGCATTACTTGCTTTAAGTTCTATTTATTCATTTATTTTATTACTTGTTGTATGTTTTTTTTTGCCATGATTGTTTATTTAATTTCTTTTCATTTATTCTTTAATAGTAATTTCTGGTCATTTTGAGTTTGAATTTTAACAAGTATTTGTATCTGCTGATCTTAAGTTTAAAATGGCCTTAACTTTTCTTTTTAAAACTTCTTTTTTGAAAAGTTTTTTTAATGAATCTCAGAAAATGGTTAGGTTAGGGAAACTTTAAAGGATGGATCAATAGACTAAAGTATGTCCTGGGAAGGTATTTTGAAGTACCCACCTCTGCTCCTTCTTTCTCTAGAGGGCACTGACCTTTGATGACCTTTAAAAATCTTTGTTTTATACAAGTGATATCTTGCAAAATAGATCTTCTGCCTTAATGAATGCAAGAAAAGTATTTTCAGTTTCATAGCCTTGCTCTCAATTTATGAGGTTTCAAAGATCTGCAAATAGGCTACATTTCTTAAATTTACAAAAAAAAAAAAATCGACTGACATGGCTTAAAATTCTACTCAAACAACAGGAATTGCATTTCTAAAATTAAAACCAGAGAAAAATGAACAGAAAATTATGGTATACTGCTATTTTGTTAAAATTCCAATAGGTACATACCTGTCAAGGAGAGAAATTGATCAGAAATAGAAATTGGAAGATTGTCAACTAAAGTTCAGCACCCATGCAAAATCTGTATTGTTGTCTGCCCTCCAGTCTCTTGGAATGATCAAAAGAACTATCTCTAGCATACAACCAAGGGTGTTTATGAAGCTCTACAAGGCACTAGTTTGCCTGTGCCTAGAGGTTGGAATGTCCCTGGCATCAATCTATTTCAAGAAGGACAAAGAAATTCTAGAAAGAGTTCAACAAAGAGCAGCCAAAATGGTCAAAGGCATCAAATAAATGCCATACAGAGAGCATTTATGTCACTTGAAGCTTCCTACTCTTGCAAACCGGAGGAAACATGGTGACATGATAATTACCCACAAAATTATTTCCCAAAAGGTTCTCCCTTGTCTCCTTACCCCCTCCCCCCCAGAGCATTCTGTGACTAGAGGTCATTCCAAAAAGATCTTCAAGAAATGCTCCTTAGTCCAAGAAAGAAGCTATTTTTCAGCCAATGAGTAACAAACTTGTGGAATCTACTCTCTGAAGATACAGTGGCAGCTGATTACACAGGTGCATTCAAGAAAAATCTAGACAAAGAATGGCTAAATCAAGAGTTGCTGTACAACTGGGAAACTGCTGAGTCCTCAACCCAAATTTAGCAAACAACCCATAGAAGTCATAACAGAGCATTACAAGAATGAAAATCCTTAATTTCACTCTAAGCTGCAATTTAAGGTAATACCTTGCTAGAGTATGTTTTTGGCCCTGGATTTACAACTGAGAGTTTTATTTTCCTAACCAAATTGATTTCCAAGATAGCAAAAAGTAGCTTTTCCAGAATTTTATCCTTAGCTTAAAATCTTTGCAAGATAGAAAAAAGACACTCAACTAGAACTTTACCTTTTGAGCTAACAGACTATAGAGGTTTTTCTGCTGTCCAACTGTTTGCAAATAATGTTAGCTACCAGGTATTTGTTGGACAGCAGAAATAGAACTACTAGCTAACAGAATTTTTTTGTTCTAAGCACTCTAACAATTCTTTCAAACAAGTATTTGACTTGTTAAAGGTTTTCCTTAACAATGTAAGCTAACAGTTTTTAGCTGGATGGTGGAAATACTATTGCTGGGAACATTACTAACTAATAGTTTTCTGATTGGTCAGTGCAAAACCCCCTTTTGATTTTAGGTACCAATATATAATTGAGGCTATTGAGAAGGAAATTGGTTCAAAATATCCTTCAATAATCACTTAATCATTCCTGAGAGTGCTTCACTTAACTTTGGTAAAATTCTGCTTTAGCTGCTTTTGGCTATCTTGGAAAGGGGTTAGGTTAGGAAAATGACTTTCAGGGATGGGCCTATAGGCTAAAGTATGTCCCAGGAAGGTATTTTGAAGTACCTACCTCTACTCCTTCTCTCTCTAGAGGGTCCTAAAATTTGCCTAGATGACAGGTATACCTATTGAAATTTTGAAAAAAAACAACATTTTACCTTAAATTTCAGTTATGTTTTTTTTTTCTCTGGCTTTAGTTCTGAGAATGTAATTCCTGTTATTGGAGTAGAATTTTAAACCATATCAATGTTTTTTTTTTTTTTTTAATTTAGGAAATGTATATGCATACCTTTAAAATCTTATAATTGGGATTGAGCAAGGTTGTGAAGCTGAAAACAATTTTGTTGTACTTCAGTTAAGCAGAAGATGTAATTTGGGACATCCACCATATGGCTAATTCATTTGTGACAAATGAATAAATGATAAATAATAACAATAAATAAATAAATGATGTAAAGTTCATTTGTGATACAAATGGATGTTATGTTTAGATTGAGGATCCAATTCTAGGTATATATTTGCACATTAGGGGGGTGGGGGTATATATTTTATGAATATATAGGTCCTAAGAAATTCATGAATTTCTTAGAAAAACAAGGAAAGAAGTGAAGATAAAGGCTCTCCCCCTGCAAAATGTGTTAAATAGGATTATTCTGCATATTATGGAGTAAGAATTGCTTTCTTAATATGTTTCCTTATGTCCAGCTGGACTCCTAGGCTTAAAATACTGGTTGGCCAGTTGGCTAATTTAAAGATTAGTATATATATATATATATATATATATATATATATATATATATATATATATATATATATATATATATATATATATATATATATATATATATATATATATATATATATATATATATATATATATATATATATATATATATATATATATATATATATATATATATATATATATATATATATATATATATATATATATATATATATATATATATATATATATATATATATATATATATATATATATATATATATATATATATATATATATATATATATATATATATATATACACTGTCAAATTAGCCATCTGGTAGTATCCCTGTATTTTGCAAGGTTTCACTTTCATAACACGCAGATTTTTAAAGGTCATCAAAGGTCAGTACCCTCTAGAGGGAGAAGGAGTGGAGGTAGGTTATTCAAAAAACCTTCCCAGGACATACTTTAGCCTGTAGACCAAACCTTAGCCTAACCCCTTTCCAAGATAGCCAAAAGTAGCTAAAGTAGAATTTTACCTTTACTTTACCCCTAATATACAAAAATAAGGACAAAATTTTATATTTCCTATGCCTTTTGTCAATGTAACACTTGTACTTCAACATAATAGCCTACCTATAAAATGAACCAACATTAAAATAATGAACAGATAGAAAAATACACTGGATTAATATAACTTGAGCTGTACATTTGAATTTTAAATAAGGTTAGGGGTGGAGTGGTAAATTTTTTGTTGTTCAAATTATTGATTTATGAATAAAGTAAACATACCACTCAGCAGTAGCGTATCCAGGATTTTATTTTTTTTTGGGGGGGGGGGGCGTCAGTCTACCTTTTTATAGCAGTCATGTGAGCAAGAAAATTATCTATCATAGTGCAAGATTTCAGGCGGGGGTATGGGGGGAGGTATCTAGGTAAAGAAACAAAAAGTACACACTTGTCATGAGTATTTCTAGTTGTAGACTTTTTTTTTTGAGAATGGATGACAAAATTTTGCCAACAAAGTCAGAATTAAAAAAAAAGTTAGAAGCAGTGAGAGTTTCTATTTTGGGGCAAGTAGATGTTTTGGAACTGCCACAAAGTTGCAGAATTTAGAAAAAAAGTGCATTATTCCTTATATTTGCCTATGAAACCCTTGTTATAGAGAACCAAATAAACAAAAAATAATATTATATCAAAGACAATTGCCCAGAATTTGGTTTTGGAGGGGTGGGGGCCTCAGTCTATCTAATATAGCAGCCATGAAAGCAAGAAATGTATTGATATTAACATTGTTTACAGAGGATGAAGCACAATTAAAGTTTAAAAAACAGAATCAACTGCACTTAGAGAAACAAGCAACGAAAGACGACCTAACCTCTCGCAGTAACAGCTACCAGTCTTTTTTGGCTGCAAATTGATTAGAAACTTGGTCAACATTGACCTGGATATTGTGGTTCACGGTCATATGAGCTAGTCCGTTCAGACGCCAGTTGAGCTCTGCAGATAGGTTTTTAATTGCTTAAGACAGCTAAAGCTCCTCTCAGCAGAAGCAGTAGTCACTGGTAATGTCTGAAAAATTGTCAAAAGCCTTTGAATGCATGGGAAAAATTTTGCATTGCATGACACAAGAGTCGAAGCAACAGTTGATGGTTTCTCAGACATTCCAAGCCACTTCTGTTTCGAAAGAACTAACTCACATTTGAGCACATGTCTACCCCCATGAAATCCCTTGTAAACAGCAACAGCGTTCACAAATTCATTAATATTTAATGACTTGCTGTTAGCTGGCAAAAGCCTTCTGATTTTGAGATGCCTCCTGATGGCACAAAAATCTTTGATCAAGTTCTTCAATAAGTGAAGCAAAGTAAGGTTTGAACAATGACTTGCAATAAAAAACCTTGATGGACTCATTATTGTTGATGGACTTTATACAGATAGACCTTGGAACAGCCAGAGTCACATTTAATTCTTGTGCAAGCTTGTAGGCTTTCTGAAAAATTGTTTCAAAATTATTTTGCTTAGACTGCAGTAAAGTATCAGAACATAGCTTAACATGCCAACAGCACTCAACTAAGTCTAAATCTTCAGCTTACAGCACCTTAGAGACAGAGAGCATTATGGCACTTACAAACTCTAGCATAGCCATTGTGAACATAAAACTAAATTTGGTTGCTGCTGAAACCAATGCATTTGCTTTTGAATTAACTTCCGTATTGCACCGTATGCTACCAACTATTTCCTCAAGTACAGAAATAATTGCACAATACTAAGACATAAAAACTAAAATGCAATTGCAATGCTCCATCCATCTCGTTTTGCACAACTTCACAAGCTTCCTCACAGGACTATTGGGACAAACAACAGCAACCGCTTCTACAAACATATTTGTTCTTTTTTGGTGAGGATGATAACAATGATATAATCTGCTGTATAGTAGCAAAGGTTCACCTAACAAGTCCTACCCTACTAATTTTACATAAAGCCAAATTTAAGCTGTGCAATGCACAGTGGGCATAGATCACATGTGAATATTTTTTCCTGATTTCTGCCTGTGCACCAGAATAGCAGCCTGACATGTTGCTGGCCCCATCAAAACCAACCCGCACAAATTTTATTATTTTTAAGGCAAATGCAATGCATTGGCTGATGATTTGTTCTGCTACTGCAGAGCCGGTGAGATTTCCACAAACAGAAAATCCAAGAAACCACTCTTCAAGTAAAGCATGAGTTTCATATTAGTATCTGACTACATGAACTAACTAGAACTAATTAGGCTTGTCAGCATGTACATCAATAACTGTACAATGAACCTGAAGAATCCTTTGATGCTATATGCTGATGACTGCAAGCTCTTAGGACTAGCCCAGAATGACCTAAATCTGTCAACTATGCAAGAAGATCTGGACAGACTATCTAGATGGTCATTGGATTGGTGTCTACAGTTCAATGCCTTAAAATGTAAAGTTCTACATCTTGGACGCAATAATCCAAAACTTGCATATCACATCGGAGATGCCCAGCTTAAGGCAGTCAGTGAGGAGAAGGACCTGGGGGTTATTGTTGACAATGAGCTGAAGTTTCACTGCCACACACGAGCTCAAGTTGCAAAAGCAAACCAAGCCCATGGCCTCATAAAGCAAATATTTACCACCAGGAAGTTGGGAGTGATTACAAAACTGTACAAAGCCATGGTCCGTCCTCACCTGGAATTTGGCATGACCCTAGCCTCTTTTTACTTTAAGATGGATGTGAAAGTACTTGAGAGTGTCCAAAGAAGAGCAACTAAGCTTATCTCTGCATTCCAAGACAAATCTTACAAGGAACGTCTCACCTTACTCAAACTCCCTACCTTAGTATACCATAGGAAAAGAGGAGACATTATAGCAACTTGTAAGTTGCTAGAAAATGACCTATTAAGTCATGTCATTTCCCTGTCCTTCTCAAATACCACAAGAGGACACACCAAGAAGCTGCAGGCCCCCGTTACATCAAGCAAGACTGCCAACAGTTCTTCTCAGTCCATTCTGTCCCACTCTGGAACAGCCTATCCAAAGCCACCGTCCAATCTAAAACTCTAGATACCTTCAAGAAAGGAGTTGATCAAGATTGGGCCAACGCTGAATGGAGGCTGAACTGGGATTTCAAATCATAACCTTGAAACACCCCCAGCAAGATTTCTACAGGAGGCTCAACACCACCTTATCTTACTGGAAATGCGATTTAAGGTAATTTTCTTTCTTTCCTCTCATGTGACCTTTCCATTTTAATGCTTAGCTTACACTGGAATTATAGCAGCGTTTGAAACTTTGAATGAACTATCACCTCTTGGTCTGATTCCTTATTGCAATTTATTCATTGCAGAGAAGCTAGTGCTTATAGCTGCAGGGGTTAAATAGTGCAAAAAATTCCTTGACATCTTGTTTGATTACAGGAGGTGATTGCACATTTGATGATAAAATAATGATATAAGCTTGCTGGAGAAATGGATAGCTATTTAACAAGAAATGAAAAAAAGAACAGGTGTTGCAAATAACTTAAAAGCATGAATATTTTGGAACTTACTATAGTGGTACTTAAAAAAAAGATGAAAAGAAATTTGAGGGGGGGGGGCATGCTGCTTTGGCCCCCCTGGATATGCTACTGCCACTCAGTGCCTTATTTAATGCTCTTTCCAAATATAATAATCATTTTTGCCAGAGATAAATTTTACCCCACCCCTGTATGTACCAATTCAGGGTATATATTTGAACATTAGGGGGGGGGGTGGGCTTGGTGAATTTTATTTCTGATGTAAATGAGAGGTAAGTTTAGACTTTCTCCTACCCCCCATAATGTACAAATATATACACTGATGGCTATTATATTTGGAAAGAGCATAAAAAAGGCATCAAGTGGTATGTTTACTTTATTCATAAGTCAATAATATGAACGACAAAAAGTTTGGTCAATATATACCAAATCATATTATTGAGTTAGGATTAAAGTGAACTTTTTATATGCTTATTATTAATATAATAAGCATTTCTATTGTAAATAAATTTCATCCCCCCCCCCTATATATGCCAATTCAGGGGTCGGTTAGTTAGATCCGAGATAGGGGGAGGCTTTAATTCATTTCCGATAGAAATGCTTATTATATTCGTAATCAGCAAAAAAAAAGGCATCGAATGGTGTATTCACTTTATTTGAAACTCAATAATATGATTAGGTATATATTAACCAAAAATTTACCAGTGGATTATATTGAATTGCTTTAAGAAATAACATAGGCCTAGGCTAGCAAAAGTAAACCTAGGCTAATTACAAGTTTTGTTAAGTTGTTTTCAAAATTTTATAGTGCTTCCTCATCAATATTGCCAAGTTTGCATCCAAACCTAGTTTTCATTTCGATTGTTTTGAAAGAATTGGTTGGTAACATAGCCAGTAAGTGAGCTAGGCTTGCCTAACCTAGATAGGCTTGAGGACTAGGTAAATGTTTGGAAAGCTTACCAAAGCGCTTGTTAGAAACTGTGGATTAAAAAACTTGATTGTGTAGCAGCAATAAATTGTACTCAAAAGTGGTAGAATGTTCAAAAGTTGTGCAAGTACAGCTACAAGTAAAATGTTTTTATCATACTAAGCATGGAGAACGACTTTCAAAATGTTTGCTTGGGAAAGAGATATTCAGAAATTCCGTTCTCGAATCCTATAATTCGGAGCCACAAAATTAAAATTTTCGCTTCCTTTCTCGAATCTTTAAGTTCGGCGACACAAAATTAAAATTCGGAGGCACACAAATTTTAGGGGGAAAAGCACGAAATGGAATTTCGTTGCAAAAATATAATTGGTTTTAGCTTAGTTTTCAGGCTCCAGAAGGGCTCGGATCCACGTAGGAAATCATACGGTTTAAGGTAGGTTCTAGAGTAAAAAAGTGGGATTGCAACTTCTGGCTGAAAACGCTTATTGCTGATATTGCGGCAAAAACTACAAAATTGTTTTCAAAGTAAAAATGGCTGATATATACTCTGTCAATGTGTTGTTTTAGCTTTTGTGTTACACTAACCTTGCTACTTAGTTCTTTTGTCCCAAAAACGAGAATTTTATCGATTATATTCAAAAGGATAACAAAAATAAAGCATAGATAGGCAATGAGATTCATGGATAGGAAACAGCATCCGCATTGATTTCTCCATACTAATGAATATTTGTTGGCAGGAGGACAAAAACTTCATCAGGAGTTATATAAGGAAATAAATATTTTCAGCTAAAAGTGTGGAGCAACTTTAGAACTTAAAACGAGCATAAATTATTACATATATGTAGAGATTTATACAACGGATTTCAATTACCTTTCCCCTTTAACAAACTCAAAAGGTTTTAGCTCGATGAACAAGATTTGCAACCGACAAAAAACAGCTGCTTATTATTCCTTCTCAAATTCCCATACTAGCCGATCTTATTGCTTACTTCATCCTCATTACCGGGACACTGGTGCTTGTATCTATGAACAAGTAATGAAAAGATTTTAAATTTCCTTAGAACATTGTATATCTAATGTTTGTCTTTCAGTCTGCTCTTTGGCAAGAAATAATATATACTATATCAAAAGGTACCTTACATCAAACGGATAGGATAATTCTGCCCGCTTCTAACTCGAAAAATGCTTCGTGTGCCTTGGCAAGGGCTGTAAGTTAGGCACTTCGTTGCTAATGAGCAAAAGCCGCAAACGCCGGGTTCAGACGTCATTTTCCGGTGTCCTTTGGAAGAAAAAAGCGAGATTGGTGTTGCTTTGAATGCTGTTATTTTAGTATCAAGACAACAGAAGTGGAGAAAGAAGTTCGTGGTGATAGTTTTGATAAATTCAGTGGAGGTTAAGTAGCATGTGATGTTAATTGTGAGTAAGACCTTTTTTGTATGTCATCACTTGGCCTCATTGGGTAATTTCTTCATTAACCAAAAGGACCTGAGTGAAAGGGTATTCCTCTGAAGCTGATATTACAGTTCTCTATGTTTAAGGCCCAAATCCTGTTGGTTTGCTTTTGCTTTCTTAATCCATGTCCAAACCATTTTGATTGGCAAACCAATAGCTGTATTTTTGGCCCTTGCTTGCCAGGCATCAGAACTGACACAAAGTTGCTCGTGAATCTCAGTGAAAAGGATTTTTCTATGCACTGCATGAATTGCATCCAGTCAGGCCATAATTAGATAGATATGAAATAAACAGGCCATGTGATTCATAATTTAATCCTCTATCTGAATAAAATAATCATTACGTATAATTTAGAAAATTCTGGAATTTTCAGTTACCAGAATTTGAGAAGCCTGATTTCGTTGATTCCTGATTCCTGAATTCATAATCTTTCAGCATGATAATTGTCACCCTTACAATACCCCTCCAATTTTGATAGTCTAGATATAGTCCTAGGATATATGCAATACAAAAAGAAAACACTAAGACCATAACATTCTTCCTTTATAAAGTGCAATACATTACCATTGATTACATTACCATAGTTTTCTTCATGTTTATCTACATTTTAAATAATATTTATACAGCAAACCTGTGCTAGCAAAGGAACAAAAAAAATGGTAAATTTCTAGGTGGCCTTATAATTTCGCTAGGATGAAAGTGAAAACATCATTTGATGCCTTTTTTTATGCTCTTTCATAATTCAATAATTGCTTCTGTTGCAAATTGCATCTTGAGCCCTTAAATGGGCCCGAAGGTATTTTATATGAATTAGAGAAGAGCATAAAAAAAGCATCAAATGAAGTTTTCACTTTCATCCTAGCTAAATTATATGGCCTGCAAGTTTATCATGAACTTTATCCCCACCCCACCCCCTAACGTGCAAATATATACCCTGAATTGTCGACAGCAAAGTTTCGGACCGCAAAATTCAGCGCTATTTTTGTCGACGGTATTTGAAAACTGGAAACGGTATAAAAACGGTTTGAATTGCAAATCAAGTATTTTGCAGGTTAGGTTAGGTTATAACTTCTTTGTGTGGTTACAAAAATGAAATACCTTTGGGGCTGATTTGAGGGCTAAAGATAAAATTTGCGAAAGAATCAATTATTGAATTATGAAAGAGCATGAAAAAGGCATCAAATGATGTTTTCACTTTCATTCTTGCTAAATTATAGGGCCACCTAGAAATTTACCGAAGACTTGCCTATATTATTCTGGAACCATCAGGAGGGGTGTATTATCTGCTGAGCATAGGCCTAAACAAACTTATTAGGCAATACCAGGTAGATAGTCCTTCAAACCACTGGAATTACCGGCAAGCTTTTTGCAGTTCACATTATTGACTTACAAATAACGTGAACATACCACTTGATGCCTTTGTTTTTGCTCTTTACGAATATAATATTCGCCGCTTTCGCAAATTTAAATTTACCCACCCCATCCTCCTAATATGGAAATATATAACCTGGAGTGGTATATACCATGGATTCTCGACGGCAAAGTTTCGAATCGCGAAATTCAGTGCTATTTTCGTCGACGGCATTCGAAAAACTTGAAACGTTAGGTGGCGTTCACATGCGTGTCAAATTTTGCTCGAATCCTATGTTTAGACAAACTTAAATGTCTAGGCAACGACCGTTCACAAGTGAACTGTTTGATTGTTTTAAAAATCAAATATCTTTGAAAAGACTGCAGTATGAAAAGATATCGAAAATGCAATTATTTTTGTAAAAAGTGATTCTATTTTTATTTGTTTTTTGTTTTTTGATTAAAAAAGAAACTAAAACTTTTAATTTCCGTTTGAATGAGCCCTCTCGTGACATTCTAGGACCACTGGGTCAATACGATTACTCCTGGGGAAGAGAAAAAACAAACAAATAAATACGCATCCGCGATCTTTCTTTTGGGAAGAAAAATACCAGATTCCACATTTTTGCTGATAGGAGCTTGAAACCTCTACAGTCAGGTTCTCTAAAAGGCTAAAACTGATGGTGTGATTTTCATTAATATTCTATGACTTTTAGGGGGTGTTTCCTCCTTTTTTTCGAAAATAAGAGGAACATTTTCTCAGGCTAGTAACTTTTGATAAGTAAGACTAAACTCGATGAAACTTATATATTTGAATTTAGCACAAAAATATAATTCTTTTTAAGTATCTATTGACATTAAAATTTAGTTTTTTAGAGTTTTGGTTACTATTGAGACGAGTCGCTGTTACTATACAAATCGTGGTAACGAACTGTTTGATATTTGACATTGTGGATGGAACTCAGGGCTAACTGCCTGCCAATTAAGTCAAGATTTAGGAGGTATTTTAAAGAAAGATGTCTCAAGGAAGACAGATATACTTGCCCGCTTTGCAGAGTTAAAAAGGATTATTTAATACATTGCTTTAGTCGGTGCCAGGAGGTGAATTCACCAAGAGGTGTATTCAAGAAAGAGTTTGTTACTTACTTAAAAATTTTTCATAATTTTTTGAATGAAATGTCTGTATTGTGTATCCAAGAGGCGAATTCAAGAAAGAGTTTGTTACTTACTTACAATTTTCTAATAATTTCGTGAATGAAATTTCTGTATTGCGTATCCAAGAGGTAAATTCAAGAAAGAGTTTCTTACTTATTTACAGTTTTTTCATAATTTCTTGAATGAAATTTCTGTATTGTTTATCCAAGAGGTGAATTCAAGAGAGTTTGTTACTTAAAATTTTTTCATAATTTCTTTAATGAAATTTCTGTATTGTGTATCCAAGAGGTAAATTCAAGAAATTTTGTTACTTACTAACAATTTTTCCTAATTTCTTGAATGAAATTCCTGCATTGTGTATCCAAGAGGTGAATTCAATAAAGAGTTTGTCACGACTTTATTAAAAATCAAATATTATTAATAAAATCAGATGTGTTTTAAACGTGGATGTTCCTGTTTCTGAAATCTAAAAACTCTCTGCTTGTGTGTCTGGACGGGTGTTTCCTTGTCTGTGGAGATTTTTTAGAAAAAAATTCAGATCATATCTCTCAGACTTTGGTAAAAGTACTTTTAACCTATCTCATTTTCTAATATATCCCCTATGAGCCTGCTAGTAGTAGTATCTATATTACTGAAAATTCCTTTTCTTACATCTCCAACTTTTTGATAGATATTCCAAACGTCTGACGCTCTAGCATACCCTAAAAATAATGATCGGGTAACAAAGTAATGTATAATATATTTTTAATGAAATAATGACATGCTGAATATTAATATAAAAATATGTTTCATTCATTATTGTAATTATTAAGATCATTGAACAGCTTTGGACATTTTGAATCTGTTCCATAAAATAAATCATCATATTTTCTCCTGATACTATAGTTACTCTCTTCTCATAGTTCGTAATCAGTAGAATAATCATTAATCCATTTTGAGTCATAGACAATTTTTACTGGGGGGTCATCCACATGTTCAATATGCATTTAATCTATGGTATTAATAGGTTCATTGACTGTATTGTCAATTGCAGTAATAATGTTCATTTTCCATCAACTCATCTTTATATTCATTAGTGATATTGTCTACAAATGTCCTTTTTATTCTGCATATTATTTTGCTGTCTATTATCACTTTATTTTTACACAGATAACAGTTCTGGCACGTAGATAAGATATGATTTATGACATTAGTGCAGGAGTATACCTGTCTTCTTCTTCTTGTCTTCTTTAAATTGCTACTACCTGAAAGATGACGATAGGATGTATCAACAGGTAATGTGTTACCAGCAACTGTAGCAAGGAGTTGTCCTATATCATTGACGATTATTTTTATGTTTGCATTCTCTCTGAGCACTTACTTCTCTGGTAATGATACTCTCGCATATCCACCATTCACACGATTGAAATTCTTGGGTACTCCAAAGGAATTTAACTCCACGCTGTCATGACAACGTACGCATACATTTCCAATAAGATCGCCACAACTACTTGTTTCATAGTTCAAATATATCCCTTTGTCAGCATTCATCACAGCAATAACTTTATCATGTGTACACACTTTCCTCGAATAATTCATTTTCACTTTTTTTTCATATGATGCAGGTGTTTATCCCTCCAATTGGAGAAAATTACTTATTTAATACATACAGTAAACTAGGTAGTGTCGATAACCTGCCATAGAGTACCACTGGGAAAGCCACGTCCTGTCAATGAGCAAGCATAGAGTACGATTGGTGCAGCCGCAAGCATATTTCATGTCATTTTAAGATATGTAAAAAATAAAAAAAATTGAATAATTTTCTGTCAAAAAAATTCAGTCCAAAAAAAGTGCTACTACAAACATTATTTTTCTAATCGTAAAAGTCAAGACTAACATTTCTATATCATTCTCATTTTGAATCGGGAAAATATTAAATGTGAATTTCTTATGTTTTAAGTATGTTTTATGTCATTCTAAGACATGCAAAAAAAAATTTGAAAAATTACCATGTTACAAAAATAAAAAAAAGTTAAAAAAACTTAAAAAAAGTATAAGAAATGGGGGAGTGCCTAAAAAATTTGGAGGGAGGGGGCCCCTTGGAGGTTGGGGAGAGGGGGCCCTTGGCGGTTGAGATCCTTGGTGGTTATGGTCATTGTTGGTTGCGGTCGTTGATGGTTCAAATCCATAACAATCTCACTAGTTGATTTCTAACGATTTCTAAGGATTGTTCTGAATTTCTATCTTAAAATTCTTTTCTTAGTATCAATAACTATTAGCTTTGACTTTTTAGCATACTTTGATTCTAAAGCATATTTTCACCCATATCCCACATTATGTACTTGTTTGTTATAGCGGCCACAGCCAAGAAGTAAAGCTAAGTCAAGTCACGTGATCTTTTCTTGGCGTCTACGGCTCTATTAGTTTCAACTTTTTACTATACTACAATTTTAAAGCATATTTTATATTGCCAAAACAGCTCAATTTGTACTTGTGTATGTTACAGAACAGACTCGAGAAGTAAAGCTAGGCTAAGTCACTAGATCATTTTGGATCCTATGACTCTATTACTTTCAACTTTTAGCATGCCCCATTGCTACGGCATATTTCATATGGGCAACACGGCTCTACTGGTATTTGTGTATTATACAGAACACAGCCAAGAAGTAAAGCCAAGTTAAGTCACAAAATCTTTTTGTCACCGCTAACCGTTTCCATAGATTGATACTAATGATGTTATTTCAAATTTATATTAAATTGCATAAGAGTTACCATCCCCTCGGACTTACCTTAACTGATAAGCAGTTTAACCCTTTTAGCACTTTCATACAATCCAATTAAAAATAAAGAATATTATCGAGCTCTGTTTCATCCCTATTATTCAATCATCAATTAAGATCATTCAGAGCAGAGTTATGCAAATGTTACATCTTCTCGGAAATTGAGTTAGCTTTACACTAATGATTTAACTTCAAGTTAAAACAATTCTTACTGTAGCATTCCATTCCTCATTCTGTAAATACCCGCGACGCATTCCTAACCAAACCTGACAAGATGCAAGATACCATTAAGCTAGAGGTTATTAGTCTGTTTGACAAGTTTTGACTCAGAAACATGCCCGGCTTGGCTGTATCGTTAGTAGAAACATTATTTATCAAGTCATCGTATATAGAGTACCCTCCGTATCCATTGTCGCTGATTGGTCCAGAAAATGGGTGTTGACTCAGAAACATGTCTGGTCGCATTATAGGTTCAAATATAGTGTGTTTGGTGGCATTATACGATCTCGTCCCTAATCTCATCCTGTGTAGCAATATGCCACACTACTCTCGATTCCTTTTTTTAATGTTCTTTCGAAATATATTAGCCTAATCGCCTAATCAATTCCGTCAGAAATGCACCCGCCCCCTTGATGGTTCCATGTATTGCCCAAGGGCTGTCTAAAAAATAAAACAATGAAATTCTTACTTTATAAAATGCACGATGTTTTTATTAATCAGATAATCATGTTTCCTTCCATCATTACAAACTTTTCCATATTATTTCAAAAAATATTTTGTTAGGTTACGCAATCAAACACGCTCGGAGATAAATTGCAGATTGAGAACAAAATTGATTTAATATAGGAGCTATGGCCAAGGCCGTATCCAGCGGGTGAGGTACCAGGTTTGAACAGCCCCCCCCCCCCAAAAAAAAAATAACGACTCGTAAAAACGTAACAAAATGCATATAAGCACATTTTGATGTTTATTTAAATTTTTAGGTGTGTGACACACCCCGAAAAAAATACCCCCCCCCCCTCCGAACAGAAATTCTGGATACGCCCTTGGCTACGACGTATGACTAGATTTTCATAATGGAGAAATTCCTTATTAGGACTATATATGGGACCATCAGGAGGGGAAAGTGCATTTTCGAGTGAATTGATTAGCATTACCTATTTGGAAAGAGGATAAAAAAGGAATCAAGTAATGCATTCACCTTGTCCCTACGTCAGTTATATTTTTCTCGTAGACCTATATATTTAACAATGGACCTTTTAACGTTCTTTCCAAATATACTACTCACTACACTCGAGTAGGGAGGCCCTATCGACTACTGGGCCTACATAATTTATGCATGTTTTTATGGTTTTTCTCACTGAGGAGGTTTTTTCATGGTTTTTTTCACTGTGGATGTTTTTTCATGGTTTTTCTCACTGTTGTTGGATGTTTCTTGGAAGTCAACAACAATGGCTGGATGTTTCTTGGATTTCAACATAAGTTCACATCAACAATTGCTGGATTATTGATTGAGTCTAACGGGACAGGGTCAATGACACCTCATTCAAGGTCAATTTGTTTGTTATTTCTAAGCGTATTGATCGACTCTAACGGGACAAGATCACGTGACTCTTTTTAAGCCAATCAGGGAGTCGAAAATATTAACAAGACAGGATTGCAGAGAATATAAGGATATAAGGTCTTTACTATAAGGACTTAAGAATATAAGGACTTTACTCATTAGGATATATTTGTAATAATGAGTGGAATAGTTTACACTATTAGAAGTTGATAGTGGAGTTGGTAGCAATGATACAAGAGCGCCAAACATTGCAGTGGAAATCACGAGAGGATCACGGCTTTGTCTGGAATGGGATGAAGTATATGCAAAATATGTGATATCCTTGAGAAAATTTAAAATGAAGGATCAATTATGGTTCGCTGCAAAAGTTGATATAACACATGTGAATGGACTTCAAAGTGCTTTAAGTGCATTAGTGAAGTATATCGAAGACAATAGGCTATATCGCTAATTGTACATGTGTAGTATTATTGTTATAATTATACAATAAAATTGTTTCGAAATCGAAAATGTTCCCTCTCTTTTTGTTAGAATGTTAGGCTAACGAATCATGGTCAGTCTAGAGTCAGCAGTGAGAGTGATAGGATTAAAAAATGAATAAATTCGAGAAAGAGAGAATTAGATCGAATCTGGTGATTATGGAAGAAAATATGATTTTGGATGATAATTTTCTAGAGTTATCCCTTCAACGAAAGATATTCTCACAGGGAACACTTCACAATATAATGAAAACTGATTCTCCCCCATTGGACTATTGTATGAAACTTTCACGATGTGACTCAAATGCTTATACTCAATTTATTGATATATTAATTGAAACAAAGCAGAATAATATTATGGATATACTTTTGAAAACATTGCCATAGATTCAATGTAGATAGCTCCCCCATTTGAAAGAGATGGTATCAAAGAGATACACCTCTCACCATTCCTTCCCTTTGAATTTATCAAACGAAGATCTGTTTCTTTTTAGCTGTGAGAGACTTAACATTGGAAACCAAAAAATGTTCTATACATGTCCACTATGCATGTACACTCTTGGTAGTTGGTCTTCATGCGAGAATTGTATAATTATTGATGACTATAATGAAAAGTGCAAATTATGCAATGCTTTAAATTACATAGAGGATGTGCAACACAAATTAAAGGATGCAATTCATGTCTTGAAGAGATTTGTGACTCTCATCCTAGTGGACATCTATGCTCCAATTGTCACTATGACAAGTGTGATCACTGGGAGAAAACTTACCCCGGTATGATTGGAAAGAACCCCAAACGTGATTTTAGTTTATTTCTGCGAGATTGGTATCGTCGTGGATTTAAATTATTTTGGGAGGAAGAATCTTGTCTACGATTCAACTGTTGGGGTAACAAGACAATTTGGTTTCTACGTCATCGTTGTGACGACACTGCCTATTATGACTATAAACCTAGTGATTTTTATTTGGCAGGTACCGAATGTGATTCCCCATTGGAAAACACTGTATGTGATATTGCTTAAAATAGACAGATTGAAACACGTGAATTTCAGAACATGAATGCAATTAGTATCATTGACTATACAAAGAGATATGACAAGAGTAAAGTTACGTTATACTGTAGAAAATGTGACCCTGACTTTGCAGCCAATAAACATCATTAAACAGTGAATTCAAATGATTTACCAGCAACAGTGTCTCACGACAGTTGCCTTTACATAGACGAAGAAGAAATTTGAAGTGAAAAAGAAAGACATTGATGTATATACATTTTATCATGTATTGATGAACAATTTTACATACTCTTTTTAAGCACTTTACTCGTAGGGCACTAAAATCAATATTATACAGGTCAGAGAGGATATTTTCCACCATAAAGTCGTTCAGACGTGGATTGTCTACATAAATGTTGAGAAACTGCTTGTAAGTATAGCCGCGACATCGGAACACAAAATATAGCAGTACATGGAAGCCGCAGCTTTTAGTCGTCAGATCCTGCACTCTCTTCCAATTTTGAATAATAGTTTTCCCACTGCTCTCAATATGGTTACTGATGGGTGGAGCGTAGAATGTATAGGGTAGGCCAAAAGGATCAAAAAATTCTATATTCTTTGCTGTTTGAAATATGCACAACCAATGACCTGTCTGCACCGTCAATGGACTGCTATTAACAATAATTAGAGTATTGTTTGCACTTTGAATTTTTCATAGAAAGTCCAAAGAAAGACAATAGGATTTGTATTTGGACATGTAGGGGTCCATATTAAATACATTGATTATTTGACTGGTGTTCATGGCACCAAGTCTAGTAGAAAACTGCCTTCGGAAGTGATTTCCCAATAGGTTTCAAATTGATTTAGCGAAATTAGTGCAAGACTCTCAGCTAATGGGTCGGCAAATGTACATTATAAACGCACACTCCCCGTACGTACTATACTCATATCCTGGGTGCAAGACAAATCCAATACAATGATACCATGTGTTTTAGCAAACATTTCTTCGGTTATACCATTTTCAAATAGTTCTGAATCATGATCTAGGGTTTGAATGTTCAACTCATACAATGTTCTATAGGATTTATCAAAAGATAGATTGTAGAGTTGGATTCCATTTACTTTGCAGACAAGGGATGAAAGCCCAAACATTTCAAATTTATGTGGGCATCGAGTCCACGATCCTATTGCACTAGCTTCTTTTTATAAATGCCAAGGCCAGTTTAGACGGAATTTCGCAATTGATAAAGGATGAGTCGGTGAAGGTGCGTGAGCCTGTGGCAATATGACGCTGATTTGTGATTGTATGAAGAACAAGTAATTTAATATTATTTCCACTGGCTCTCAGTTTTTCCACTGCCAAGGCAAAGAACTCATAACCTGTTGTTTGTGTACATGTAGTATTGCCGAGGTGAGGGAGAGAGTTACATCAGAACTGACAGCCATTTATTTTCGTAAAATGAAATTGGTTGGAGCAAGCGTTAATTTTAAGTCTAATTTACTATTGGGTGGTAACCAATGGGATATATTAAGTATTTTAGAGTATATTATTCAAACTAGATATAATTCACAAGCTATAGCATTTTTAAGTGCATTTGTACTATCAGTATTAGTAATATATTCATATCCATTAGAGGTGCCTCTCAATTCCTTGTATGACGTGGGTGTCATCAACATGAGCTGCATACAGCTTGTATAATTTGAGAGATTGTTTCTTGTGCTCACCAACGTGCCATTTATGTAGACACTGATTTGACGAAATAAATTATGTAATATGCAATTTTCATAGGATATTCTGTTCGAAAGAATTGGCAATGTATTATCGGATTTTCAGACTTTCAGTCGTAAATCTATAAATGTCGAAGACATGTCCATAAAGTAGTCTTCATTGGAATAAATTTGAAAGTGGATATTATCGGAGAGGGGTTGTTTTAGATAAATTGTTCATAGTATTTATGTTTTACACTCAAATCAACATTTCCTGCATTGAATAGATTAAATGAAGAGGGGATTGAAGGTTGGGAATCCTTATGCGGTAGATATGACATCTTAGGAAAAGAAATCTACTTCCGATCTAACAGTTCTCTTCCCGGGGCTTCTTCTTCTGTTTACACTACGTGTCGGCTTTTTCCTTCTTTTCTTTGACAGGGGTGATGTCTTTTGTTTCTGACCTGAGTAGAGACTGATGAGTGGTGCACTGTTTCTCGACCTTTTTAAACCTTTCCATTCTGTTTTAATCTCTCACAAAGGGTTCGCGCACTGGACCTAAGATTTTCCGAAGTACTTTTTTTTAAATCCTTGCCAGAGCTCCAATCGTATAGTTTAGAGGATGCAAAATCTGTCACAGCAAGTACAATATATTTTTAGCCAGAGGTAGTGCAGAGTGAAACACCTTAGCAAAACAACTGCCAAGACCATAGCCAGACATTGACGAGCGACCTTTGTAATAGTCCATTCCATTACCATGTAGTCTTGGGCCAAGAGTATTAACATAGCAGTCAATATCAGGACAAATGAATACCACTTTTCTATTAGACATCTTGTTGTTGAACGATGGGTCGAAAATGGCATGTAATCACAGCCAAACCTTTTGATATTGCTAGGGGATCACCTAACTCACTTCTTAGTGTTAACTGACAGAGTTCCAAATAGGAAGTGTTTATGGGGATATACTGAAGATGCTTTATAATGTAGTGGTGAATATGTTCTTGATTGGTTTTTTGTTCAAAAACTCGTAGGAGGGGAAGATTGCTATTGCCAACCGGGGATGTTTCCACAAATGAAGCGTAGAGAAATATAGAAGTCTCCGTGGAGAAGGCAGGCGGGTAGTCAGCAAAAATAAAATTAGTGTTTCCAACACTTTTACCATTGATTATATTGAGCTTAAAACGAAGAACATCCTTTAGATTATCATTGAGAATAACCTTTTCATTGGCAATGGGCGAACTAATGTAGATCTTGCCCTCCTCCTTTGAATAGTTGAAATGAAAGGCTCCTTTTTTACAAGCGGAAATTTTTCTATTGATAGAACTACATAAATCATTCAAGCAGGTGAGTTCTTCGTTGGGTAATTCAATATATGGATAATTCATCCAATTGATCTTTTGAATTTGTTCTTGACCACCTGAGGGTGGCGGCCAATCATAGGGTCTAATTTTTATTTCATATTTGCGATCTTTTCTCAGGAATTCATATGTATTTTTGAGAATACAGTCGACAAGAGCCGCTTCATACGCGCCGTCGAATTTGATGGTGGGAGAGAGTTTCGTCCAAAAATCACTTGTTCTATTCAAATCATTGTAGAGAGGGTCGGAAACATTGGACATGAAAGTCACATAGAAATCATTGGGCATTGTGAATATCTTCAACACTGGCCCAAGAATCAAAATCAGAGTTGTATCCTAGCAAGCAAACAAGCAACTGTCTAATGCCCCTGCTAGTACGACTCTTTAATATCTTTTCAATTTGATAAATTTCAATACTGTTTCTAACTTTTTGCAGTTCATATTCATAAAAACCGCCAAGAATCTCATTATCTTTGGTGTCTCGCAGTCGATATGTCATGGGTGTAGTGTCTAGGATTTTGGACACTTTAAAAAGTTCAGTGCTCTATAAATAATTCCCCTTTTCAAAAATATTGGTGGTTCGATTAATTCGAACAGTATCACCAACATTGAATTTCTTCTTTTTCTTCTCATTGACACTACAATTGGAATATTGTTTAAGAAAAGCATCAAATCTATTTTCACTGCAATGAATGTCCCGAGGGCTAACATTGGAAAGGGATCGATGTGGGCGTTGGTTGTATATTTGCATGATTTTATCTAAATCATGAATAAAAGCAGCAGTATTTTTCAGGGTACAATATCTTGAAATTAATAGACGAATCGTTCTTATCAATCGTTCAGCCAATACAACCTTTATCGGGATGTGACTTGACAGAGTGTTGTATTATGTTTCAATAGAACCTTTTGCACATGAGGATTAACAAATTCGCTACTACGATCCGATTGAATTTTTTTTATAGCAATTCTGTTCAAGAATAATTTCTAAAGTATGACCAACTTCAACACCTCTCTTTAATTGCAATAAAATAGCATAGCCATAGCGACTAAAGACACTAATTGCCACTAGAATATATTTGTAGGGTGCATTGTGACGTCATTGAATTGTACAAAGTTAAAAGATCAGTTTGCATTATATGCAGTCGGAAAAAGGCTTAAGTTTGCCGATATTGTTTGCCACGAAGCCTGCGATTCCGATGCAGTGTGTAACTCGGCTCATTTTCTAGATACTCTTTTGCTTTTTAATGTTCTGCCATCTATGTTAGAGGCAACTTTAGAAAGCGTTGTGGGAGAAATTAGACTTCCCGCTTCACCAATATTTTCATAGACATGTTTCAGAACTTCATCCATTTTGAATGCAAATACGTAGTGTAATGTACACTCCCCTTTTGCACACTGGAGGGTGAATCAATTGCTGCTGCTGCTGCTGCCGCTAGTATTTTCCAAGATTGAATCTTCTTCTTTTTTAAATGGTGGTGTTGGCGTTATTGGAGGACTAAACTCTTTTATTTTCTTTAGAATTTGCTTATTGCCAATAAGAATTTTGTGGAAGTTTGATGCATTTAGAAAGGCATATAGATTATTTTCAAATGATAAAAGTTCTATGCGATTTGTCACCATATCGCAATTTAAATAAACTAGATTATAACTTTTTCCCTGAATTATAATTCGTTTCCCTGCGCTATCGACCTGGACTTGATCACCAGTTTCCAACATGATATATGTTAATACTCTTTTACTCTGTTCTCGATAGGTCACTGGCAATAGGTTTCCAATTGTTGTCACTATGGAATTCAATTCCTTCTCCCTTTATTGTGCAGAATCTTGAGATATTTCCTGTTTAGAGGGATCTGTGACGGTAATGGCGGGTCGCTCACGATAAGGTCTATTTTTTTCCACGCGTCGCAATGCATCTTGATGTAAAACTAGCTTTTTATCATCGGCAATATTTTCATCATTAATGAATTTTCTTAGATTGTCTTCAAAATGTTTTGAAGACAATTCAACCGGCGAGAGGACAAGTTCAAATGGCGTCAATTTATAGGGTTTAGCCATCTAGAAAAAACCGTTTACAAGTCCTGCAGTTATTGGCAGTAAAAGTGTAAAAAAGCTACCGCCCGCTTGAAGGAGACGTTTTCTTTAAAAAAATTTTCCCTTGTTTTTTCAAGCCAAGGCACCTACAGTGGAACGATGTTTCTTTGTCTGTTGTCTAACACCTTCTGGCAAGTGTACACTACCTTCGGTTAAATTTAAACAAAGTTCAGATATTAGATTAATGAAATCATTGTCAACACCATGTTTCAGTATAGCCTTCCTGAGTGGAGGTTTTGAAGTGCCTAAAATGGAAAATAAATGCCGTTGTTTGTCTAGTTTCTTCAGTGTCATGATGGCAACTAATAGCTTTTTCTACTGTTCTCTGGAAGCAATACTGTTATTTCTTTGACAAAAATATCTGTGACTACACGTAGATCCTTGGGTGTATTCTGATTAATATCTAGCAAAATGTACCCGTAGGGCTTATTTGTCGCCTGAGTATACGCTGACAGCATAAATTTGGGAGCGCCTGGATATATCTGCTTATTAAGAGTTATTAGCGAGCTAGAGTCATGAACAACTCGGTAGATAATATAGATGGTGCAATTCAAAGCAAGGGTTCTCACACATTTACTCTGATGAAACAGATTGTATAGAACTAGGGTTAGGGAAATGTGTTCATGGTGAGAGTGAACGGTGAACAGCTGTAGCATTTCCTGTGAGAACTGTTCAATTGATTCAGCCAAATCATCAATAATCAACCTTGAGTTTGGTTCAATACTATTGAAAACATCAAGTCCCCGTATGAATTGTATTGGCATGGATGTGGCAATAGCTTTTATTTGATCGTAGGATTCCTGCCAAATACTATAGCAATAATAAATTTTCTTTGGTTTATCCAAAAACATTTTATTATGACTCTGAATTATTTAAGCTAAAAGTGTCGTTTTCCCAGACATTGATGGACCACACAGAAACGTTCTGAATGGTGTTTTAAATTGAAACACAGAGCTGCTGACAACAGTCGGACTATAACTAATTGTAAACCATATATGTCCATTGAATAAATCATAATAATTTTCCCATAGATCTTTCTACGTTAACAAGAATAACAAAAACAATATCTCATTCATTTATTAACATAAAAAAACTTGTACAGCATGAATAGCACACACTATTTGTTCAAGAAGAACATTTATTATCATAAACACTTTTTTGTACAACAAGAACAACAACTCTATTTGTGCAACAACCTTTTTTCACTTATTTTCTTCAACAAGAACAACAACAATATTAATCAACAAAAACAACAACAACAATATTTATTATTAAAAACATTTTTTTTTGTTCAACAAGAACAACACAAAATATTTGTACAACTAGGGTTAATATTTATTCTCATAAAAAACACTTTTTTTACATCAAGAACACTAATAATATTTGTACACACACATTTTGTACAACAGCACTATTTGTACAACAACAATACATATTGACATAAAAAAACACGAACAATAGTACAGTTGAACACTATGAATTTAAAAGATGAGAATACCCTCTAACCCCCCCCCCCGGGGGATCGCGAGCCGAAGGCCAGCTGCGGGCAGATCCCCCACCCCCAGGAGCCGCGGACAGAAAGACGTCCACGGGCGGGGCCCCCCACCCCCCGGGGTCACTCTGGAAAAACTGTATACAATAGTCACCGCCACTGCTGCAGGTTAGGTTAGGTTTGAGTATTTAAATTAATTTATGAAATTGCTGTTTCCATAGAAAAAAAATATGGACCACAATTTGCCTTAAGGGTGAGGTTAGGTTAATTCAATTTATCCAGACCGAGTTGGTTGCGATAGTCTACACATTCAACCCGGTCTCAAATTCGATAGTGGCCGCGGAGGAGTACATTTACACCATTCTCGAGCCCAAAGACCTTGTCAGATATACATGACATGGCATTCTTTTCAACTCTAAGAGTATAATTTTATACCACAGAGAGCAAATTGCTTGCACTTGTGCTCTTGGCACTAGGCAACTTTCTACACAGGTTCCGTAGACACTCATGTTGAAGTTGTTGTTTACAAAACGTGTAGGCACCCTTTTAAACGCCTGTTTTACATCTTTGTTGTGGGTTTTTACGCAATACAATTTAGCACCGGGGAACACCCCACTGGAAATTAAATCACTCCCCATCTCTGATTTGAACATTAGTAGCTGATTGGGGGCCTGACGTTTCAACAACTCGGGGTAGAGGGATGCATTCAAGTTAGTGAAATCCATCCGCGAGCTGATGTGTTCTTCATTTTCTAAATAATTTAATAAAGCCCGGTTTTTTACATTTAACAGCAGATAATCTTTATTCCATTAATAAAATTGAACCACTCTCTCCCTGGGCAATTGTACATTCCAACCATTGTAAAAAAACGACAACATGAGCTTTTTGTATATTTTAAGTACTGAACTACCTCCCGCTATATTCTTGTTCAGTACCACATTTCTTTTCTTTCTGTGTAGAAGAATCATGTTTGCCTCTATGTTCACGAACGATGTAAAATTGGGGTCTGCTATAATTCGTGCACATTCTTGGGGGTCAGTCACGACGTCACAACGAGATCTGTTCCATACGCTTTCACACATTTTGCCAAACGCTGAATTTAAAATAAGCTTGTACATTTCCTTTTCTACTTTACTTTTTGCCCGAGAGCGTTTATCGATAAAGGTATTAATAAACGTCTTCAAATAAGTTTTTTGACTGAATTGCAGGACCCTATGTATTTTTGTGATCTTGAAACCATTGTTCATCATCCAGCGCAAAATCACATGGAGAACAACGATATTTTGTTTAGGGTCGAAATTTGCAATCAGTTTCTGCCTAGAGGGGGACCAGTGCATCCCCATATCATCAAACAGCGATTGATTGTATGGGCTTAGTGATTCCTTTGTAACTGGTTGATTGATACAGGGGAAAACAAAATCTTT
The DNA here is from genome assembly GCF_049724085.1 of Artemia sp. Qi Xiang Cuo. NCBI lineage: Eukaryota > Metazoa > Arthropoda > Branchiopoda > Anostraca > Artemiidae > Artemia > Artemia sp. Qi Xiang Cuo. Next base: position 23,290,589 of record NC_142796.1, on the reverse strand, counting down.
GACAGAATCATGAAGCGCCAATGGAATGTGCCCATCAATTTCAAAGAACCATCCTTGTGGCCCATTGTCCTCAACGGTGTGAATGTCAGAGATCTCCCAAGGATTCTCAAACCATTTATAGTTTCCACACGGCAAAGAGTAGTGAGACATTGCCGAGGGGTATAACGAGTTCGTCAAGAAAAACTGCATTTGACTTTACACCAGTGTCTTGCCTGCTTGGATCTGTTGTCAAAACGTGATCTCCATGAAAAATATACCCCCCCCCCCTCATTGATCTTTCTACAAAAATGTGTTGATCCACATCAGTGATCAACCCTATTTCTTCCCTACTAATTTTTAAAATCAAGTCCATCACCAAATGTGGCGTGGAAAAATAATAACCTATATCTAGCCCAAACTCTTAATAGATTTGGTCTGTGTTTTTACAGACAATATCTAACAGAGTTAAAACGTCACTGGCCAAATACAGTCTACAATAATCAGGCCCATTTTTACAATTACCCTTTGCCCAGACCCTCTTGGCAAATTCGTATTCCTCGGCAGTGCATTCACTGTTGGTGAGTGAATTATAAAAAGCTTCAATTGGATGTAGTTTTTTCTCGCTTAAGCGAAAGCCAGAACAGTAATAGTCGTATGCATATACACACTTACAGATCAATAGATAATACTTTTCACTGTCTGGAAAGTGATTTTTAAGCAAAGAAAAACTATCAAAATTGTCACTTTTCTGCACTTGAATCAATTGACTCGATGCCTTGGGGAAGAATCTAAAAACATGATTTATTTCGAACACGTGTGTCCGTTTTTCACTACTTGCCATTTCAGCTCGAGAAGCACCAGCTTCTCGACTGATTTTGAGATACTATTGAAGGTAAATGAATTGTTTACCCATGGACTATCTACTTCCCCTCTCTCCCTGTGCATACGTGCCAAAGGCAGTAAAATGAATTTTAAATCATAATTTATGTTGTGAATGAAAACCGGTATAAAAAACTGCTGGCTTACATTCACATTGCATGATTGATATGCAACCCCTCTAAAATTACTACCCCTGATGATATTTCCTGCCACAAGTGATCATGGTCGATCAATATCCCCTTCCCCCTCTTTTCCCCCTAGTCCCTTTCCCCTTAGCCCCCTCTTCAAACTCCTCCTTACAAACCCAGCACATTTTTTTTATTTTTAATCGCAAGATGATCCTCTGCAGACAACAACATTGGGTAATGGGTATTTCTAAAACGAGAAATAGCTCCATTTGCAGTGTCAATTAATTTGGTCAGTGCCTTGATCAAGAACTCGTCCTCATCCAACGTCTCGACTATTTCTAACAACTGCATTGTGTTAGAGTTGTCTCTTTGCGCGTGGGCATTGGAAACCGCTATGGCCAGATGTTCTTTGATTTGATTCGGAAATTGGGGATCGTTCATTTTCACTAACCTAGCTTCACCATCCAAAGAGATTTTATTGCTTTGGAGGTGGGTATTTTGGAAATTTTTTAATCTTAAAATGGCCCTATCACCCGAAACCGTTTCCACTGAATGATAGCCATGCCGTCTACAATGCTTCATATGATTCCGTTGTTTTAAATCACTATGAGATCAAGACAGACATGTTGGACAGTAGAAACGTGTTCCTTTATTCTTACCCTCCCCCAAAACTCGAATGATGTCTGTAATTGGGTTAAAATAGCCAATTGTATCGGCTTCACTAGGTGGTGAGTATAACAACCAAACCCAGTGCTTCACCAATTCTATTGACGGGCCCCTTACTGAGAACAACACCCCTTTTTCATTAGAACGAGCCCCATCCTGAAATTCAGTTTCATACTGGACCACAGTAACGCCGATATTTAAATGGGCATTGGCCCTTTCAAAAATATCAATGGATCTTAGCGTTACTGGGTATTTTCCCTCTAAACAAGTGAAATCTACAGTGGGAAAATTGGAACCCACCTTCCCATGTACAGCCCAGTATTCTAAATTTTTCTTTGAAGCGTCATCATTCAAAGGTTGAAAAGCTGATATGAGGAAAGTATACATGAAACATTTTTGACCTGTTCCAAAACAAATTCGTTGAACGCCCTTGCAACCCTCTAAATCTGGATTATATTTCAATTCAATTTCCCTCCCTCCCCCATCCCCCCCTCTTAAAATTAAATCTTTTTAAAATTTACAAATATTAACGCTTAAATTTTAAACAGAAAGAACCATAGGCCGACTACCATTCTCATTATAATTTTCGAGAGGCATAATAATATTGTCTACCAGATGCATGAAAACTGTTTTGTAATTTTCTAAAGGCGGGTAGACCACTATAGTCTCAGTGTGTACATCATGATCATATACAGGGGCGCCATTTGGGGGGGGCAGGGGTGGGCCATTGCCCACCCTAATTTTCCTGGGAGGCCCAAGCTTCCTCCCAAAAAGGCCTTTCTTTCTTTTACAAAATATACAGGAACAAAATTACAATTAGCAATTGGTCAAAATTTTGAAACTGCTACATTTATATGTAGATTAACTTAGATAATAGTGAGATTAATAGTGCAACTGGGCCGTTCAAGGGTTGAAGTGACAGATCAGTTTCTGATTTTATTGATTCAACATCTTTCTTATGTGCTATCATGAGCAGTGTGTCCGCTTCTACTTATTTTGGTAGTAGAATACTTATTTTTGGACTATTCTACATCCAAATATTAAATCTACTTATCTACTTACTTTCTACTTATTTTTGGAGGCTTAATTTTTTGTGACGGCCAAGTATTTTGGTTTTGATTCCGTTGAATTATAATCCTATAATGTCTTATAGAATGGAAGGGTGCAATTGTTTTTAGAAGCGGCATCTTTGTCGGGAGAGGAATCTTTGTCGGGAGCGGAATCTTTGTCGGGAGCGGCAAAAAGGAAATGCGGGAAATTATAAAGATCAGTTTAAATGAATGAATTTGTTTAAAACCGTAAGACCATCCATATATAACCCATGTATTATTTACCCAGTTCGCCAGTTTAGTATCTAATACCAGCAGCTGAAGAGCCATTGAGAATTCATGAGTTTGTCTGGAGCTCAAAAACGTAAATTGGCAGCATTGAAGAAGGAGAAAGAAGTAGAAAAGCAAGTTTCTCTCAACAGATTGATTAAGAAGCAAAAGCCAAGTGAACCGTCTCGGCAAGTAAGTAACCTACATTATATGTGTTTTATTAAGTCGTTTCTTTATTTTCGCGATCTGGTGGACCAAAGTTACTATTCTTAACCGTGCTGGGTAGTTTATATGGTGTTAAGGGGATGCGGTACCTTAAATGTTCACCCCATCTTGCCCATTATAGACTTTTTTAGTTTGTCTGGCCAAACTATTTAGAATTGATTGGGCAGTCTTGCCCTAGCTGGTAGAGCTTGGATAAGAGATTTGAATAATTGACACAAAACTAAAAGCCGACACCTACTTTCCCGGAAATCTTTGAAAAACCATATAACTTCTCGCGGTTTGTCCCGGAGATAGAGGTGTTCAGTTTTAATGAAACATATATCATCGTAAAGCCTATTTTTTATTTTTCTATTAATCGGAGTAAATTTTCTTCTTAAAGTTCAGGAAAGGACAGTCCCTCAAAATGTTCCAGCATACCTGCTAGGAAAACGCCGAAAATCACCCCAAAGGAATTATCAGTATCGTTTTGGTGTCTGTTCAATGCAGTGCGATTCATTCCAATTTAGATATATTTAACCCATACCGTAATTGCAGCGAAAGAGACTGTCAATAAGTGATAAGTTGTTCTTCTTGTGTTTTGTTAAGTAGGGAATTGTATTAGTGAGGAAAAAAGAAAGGGGTAAAAAGTGAAAGAAGGAAAGAGAAAAAGAGGAAGAAAAAAAAGGGGAAGGAAGGAAAGGAAGAGAAGGGAAAAAAGGGAAAAAAGTGAATTTTTTTTTTTTTTTTTTTTTTTTGTGTAAGGGATATGTAATATGGGGAAGGCAACAGTGTTTTTCAGTTTTTGATCAGTGCCAAAAAATAAAGCCAACGAGATTTTAGAGCTAAAAATACATCAGTGGCTAAAACCTCTAAGCCGAAATGGTGGAAATATGCGAGCGATAGATTCTGATGATTTTAGAAAGCTTAGAATAGTCCGTGTCGCGCTGGCGTTCCCCATTATTGCAGATACAATGTGCGAACAATGAAAAGAAGAAGACCTAAAATTTAATTTCAATAACGAAATATATCTTGTTACGTGCGACAGAGTAGGGAAAAGACCAGTTGTGGTTACTCTGAGGCGCGTACCAGGCGAGGCAACAGAGCAGGATATCGCAGCGGTCCTTGCAGGCTATGGAGACGTTTTAAATATCCGGAGGAAAAAATACGAAGGAGTAGGACTCATTTGAAGTTTTCACTGGCCGAGCCACAGCTTTGATGAATATAACAAAAGATATTCCTCCATCAATCATGTGGAACAATGAGAAAATATTCGTTCGTTACGAAACGCAACCCAAATTTTGCTTTATCTGCCATGAGGCTAGCCACGAAGCTGAGTACTGACCGAAAAAAAAGAAAAAATCGAACTGGATCAGTGGTTTCGAACCAAGAGAACAATAGATCATTAACAGATCACCCCGATTTACCCCCACTACCACCAAACCCAACGAATCACCAAAAGCAGCAAAACTTGCGAGGAATCACTCCAGTAGTTTCAAAAACGCCTGACTTTCGAACTCCAGAGATCCAAAAGCTTACCCCGTCACAGGCAGTAGATATGGTCCTACAAGCTGTAGGAAACTTAACCAACGAACAGACCACAAACCAAACAGAAAAAACCCCGGAAAGTACAGAAAACAGGATAGCGGAGCCTAAAGGGGAAGTAACTAAAGAGAAACCAAAAAGAGAAATCCAAAGACCGATAGCGAAAAGAAAAGGCACAGAAAAGACTGAATGCGGGGCATCAGTCCTTCCTGCCCCAGAAAAGAAAAAGGAAACTCCCAAAAGACAACTAAGCAATTCTTCACTAATAGAAGAAAGTGAGAGGCCTGAAAAGAAAAAAGGGGCAAATATACCTACAAGGAAATGAACTTGAACATAGGAACATTGAACTTAAATGGTTTAAAGCAGTTGAAGCGGCAAGAAATGTTTTTAGATTACCTAAAGAGATCAAGCTGGGACGTCCTAGCCCTATAAGAACTAGACACTCCGAAAATAAAAAAACTTACAAAAGTTACGATACATGCTTTTCACCGCAGGCGCAACACATGACAGAGGCCTCATTATAAAAGAGGAATTAGAAGTGAATCCAGAGGATTTTGCATACGAGGAAGATGGTAAAATATGTTCTATGAAACTTAGTGGAATGACCCTTGTAAGTGTACACATGCCATCAGGCACCAATAATGCAAAGGAGAGAGTTTTTGTAACTGAAACAATACTACCAAAGTACACACCACCAAATGGAAAAATAATCTTACTGGGAGATTTTAACTGCGTATTAAGAGAAGACGACATTTCGGTAAAAAAAATAAGAAAATTGTATGTAGACGTATAAATGAAACGCTTAAAAAATTTATTCAGACTTACAGTTTACTAGATGTATGGATAGAAAAAAATAATAGCATATCTTTTACAAGAGTGGGAACTCGCAGCGCAAGCCGTATTGACAGAATTTATGTAACATCCGGAATGGAAAAATTAATTAGTCAAGTGATACACAAAAATGTAACTTTTTCTGATCGCTATGCTGTACGAATGATTGTTGGAAAACAAACAAAAGATCAAATAATAAAGCCTGTTTTTTGGAAGCTGCACCCAGACTCGCTTAAAGATAAGTGGGTAAGTAATCAAATCAAAGGAAAAATCCTGGATTTTATGGAAAAAGAAAAAAAATAAAAAATTAAACTGTAGAAGTGTTTTAAGATGAAAAGGGAGATAGCAAATTTAATAAAAAAATTAGAAATAAAAATAAAATCAGAAAAAACGACACATGAGCGTCACTTGAAAAGAGTTCTCACACAACTTAAAGCGGAAATAGATGGGAATGAAAACAGCACAATTATCGAGTATCAGGAAATTAAAAACGAACTACAAAAACTGGAAAATGAGCGTTTTGAACATTGGAAAAAAACCAATCGACTAAGCGAAATATATGAAGGAGAACAAAGTAGTCTAGCAATGATCCAGAAAACAAAAATAAAAAGAGAAGAAAATATAATGAAACGTTTGAAACAAGATGATGGAAAAATAATCGAAGAAGAGACACAAATCCGTGTGCAATTCCGGGACTGCTAGCGAAAGATATATAAAAGAAAAGAGAATCTGGACATTGGAGGTTTTTTTTACAAGGTTTCTGCGTCACTAATGAAGTAGCCGACCATGAAAATGAACTTTTATGTGAGAATATCATTGAACAGGAACTAAAACAAGCTCTGAAAGAAACAAAGAGCGGGAAAGCCCCAGGAAAGGATGGCCTCGGATATCAGTTTTACAAACTCTTTTATAGTGAAATATCTGAAACGCTTTTAGGGGCGATGAATGAAATGATAAAAAAAGGAGCAGACAAAACCCAAACACTAGCAGTGATTACTTTGGTCCCAAAAAAAGGAGACCCAGGGAAACTGGAAAATTAGAGACCGATTTCGCTACTGCCCTGCGATACTCGATTAGTTTAAAAAATATTGACTAATCGTCTAAAGGAGATTATTGGGAAGATATTAGGAGAGACTCAATACGGTGGGATAAAAGGCCGGAAAATACAGCATATACTTAGAATGCTGAGAGATCTATTCCTGGAAAAAGAAGAAGAGCTTTTAAAACGTGAGCTTTCGTGTGCATGATTCTGCATAGAATTAATTAAAGCATATGACTCGGTAGAGAGAGAAATGTTATGGATTTTGATGAAAGAGAAATTTTCTTTTTGTAAAGAGTTTATAAATTTTTTTAAGAACTTATACATAAATGCTACTGGCCAGTTGTTTTGAATGGAGAAAAGACGAGACCATGCCCCTTTGAAATCGGTTTAAGACAAGGAGACCTGAGGTCGTCGTATCTTTTTGAGATTTACCTTGATCCTTTAATAAAATATATTGAAACACATATTACAGGTATACCCATTCACGAGGCAAAGGTACTCAAGTCAGCAGCTTATGTAGACGACACAACTTTCTTAGCGAATGGATCTCAAGATGTACTGGAAGTAACTCGAGCCCTGAGATGGTATGAACAACATTATAAGTTAAAGATCCACAAGAAAAAGAGCAACATGCTACCTCTAAGTGATAATGAAAAATGGAAAAAGAGCTTGGAAAATTTTTCTTGGTTACCAGTCATGACGTCGACGAAAATACTTGGAGTTAATATTAGCACAGTAGGAAACATGTGGCAGAAGGCATGGTCTAAGAAAGTAGCAGAAATTCAGCATATGCTATATGGCAATGAAAAAAATCGGTCTTTGACAGTATTCCAAAGAGCAACATACATCAACATGTATTGCATCCCCCGACTCCTCTATCTTGCACCCATAACCCCCTCCCGGATTCCCTGGCGACAGAAATTGAGAAACATATTTGGAGGTTTGTATGGCATGGTAAGGTTGAAAAACTAAACAAGGGAATGCTCTATCAACCTAAAGATAAAGGTGGAAATGGAGTTTTGGATTTTTGGTCAGCCTGCAAGAACTTCCTAATAAGAAATACCATTGACTCCCTAAATGGAGGAAATCATTCTATTTTAACAAGAGAGTGGCTAATAAAAGCACTGAATGAAGAATATTTTCCAGAAACAAAGATCCCAATGTATGCACGAAATATTTTTAAAGTTATACAACAGGCAAAAGAAACTGGCCTGTTAGAAGTAGAGGAAAAAATTAAAAAACGTGAAATTGGAAATTTGCTGAAATTGACAGAAAATGAACCAATTTATCATGTAAAGGAAAAAGAACCTTTTATAAATTTTGAAACAGCATTTAGTAACCTCCACGGCTTCCCCATGGAAACAAGGGTGAGAGAAGTTATGTTTATGATAATACATAGGATTATGCCGTATAGAGATAGAATTGCGCGTTTTATTAGAAGTGAAAACACAAGGTTTCACCTCTGTTCAGAGGTGTTACTAGATGGACAATCTGATGAATTTATCGAGTTTGAGAAAAATGAAAATATTTATAATTTTGTTTTTGAGATAGTAAGAAATTTAGGTGTGAGTATAGAAAGTGAGGAGGATAAAAAAAGGATTATAAAGTTAGATATAAGGGAACAAATGGAGGATAAAAAGAAAAATAAGGTGTGTTTTATAGTAGGAAATTTATGCCGGTATGTATGGAGTAGAAGAAAAAGTGTGGTAAAGCTTTCTAATTTGGTTAATTATTAAATTAGTAAAAATATATATGACGCAAATATAAAGTTTTCAAAATACCACTTTTTAAGATAAGGATACAAATCGTGGAATGTGTGGGCTTGGAGGGAACTCGCTCAATAACCAATTTCCTGGCTAAATGTGTCAATTTACCGGAAGAACGTGGTTAGGTTTTTCATATATATACCCCGATTTTTGAGACTGAAGGCAGACTTTTTGACTTGCCGGGTGAACCTCTGCCCGTTTGTTTTCTCATTAGAAATACCTTGGACTTTGTCTTATAATCGTAAGTGTCTAAGTATCTTATTTATATTTTATTGTTGTTTTATTGAGACTTGTGGGCTACTTGGACAGCCAGTCCCCGTAGCCAGAATATATCCGATTTTATTATATGGTAAATGAATAAAAGTATTGTATTTTAGACGAACTCTCTACGATCTATTTTTAGCCTCTCGAACATACTCAGTCGGTACGCCTCATTAGTTTGGTCATAGCCTTAGGAACGCTACCAAAGTTCAATTACCTTAGGGCCAGAGTTTATCTCCCCTATAAAGGGAGAATAAAGGCATCTACGACTACAACCCCCAAATACCACAAATAAAGCTTCACAACAAAAGGAAGGAAAAAATAAATATCGATATTTTTAAAAAGATTTTGGATAAAGAAGTAGATTTTTGAGAATAAGTAATAGATTTGAGAAATATTTTGAAATGAATATTTATTAAATTATGTTTTATATATTTTAATTTTTTTTTTTTTGGAATTTGAGCAGTTGAAAAGGGTTTTTAGAAAATGAGGAAATAAAGGAAAAAAATAAAAATGAAAAACTTTGTCTAAGTGTTGAGGGTATGTTTGTGTAAGATGATGTTCAGACAAAGTTTTTTATTTGGGCGTTTTTGAGGTAAGAGAGAGTAATTTGGGAGGATAGGATTATAAGGTAAACAGAGGGATTTGTGAGGCAAATTAAAGTATTTTCTTGGAGTTTGATAGTTGGTGCCACCGTGGAAGAGGTTCCCTATACCGGAAGGGCACCCTGCAAAGCGGCTAGGCAGATGTTGTATTAATTTTGGTTAATTGGTTGTAGAATGCCCCCAAATGAAATCTGTAAAGTATTAACTGCTCAAACTTATATTTTAATTGTTATGATAATGTAAAGTTAAAAAAATTTGTAGGGTTTTTTTTTTTTTTTTTTTTGTGTAGGTGGTACATAAATGTAGTTATCAGTTTTGGAAATAAAGAAGTTAGTACCACTGAGAGGAGAGGAGGTGGGTTAAAAAAAAAAAGAAAAAAAAAGAAAAAAAAAAAAAGGAATTATCAGTTGACCAGCTTGATCCCTTTGCGAACTCCCTATGGCGCTAAAACAAGCTAATTCTTTTTTACTGTTGTAAAAAAGCTAATTCAGAAGTTAGGTAGCCTCTTTTACTTTCTAGTTTTCTCCTTAGATCTTTCCTTTTTTCTGTCATTTAATTCTTCTTTAATAAAAGAAAAATTACAGCCCCTCAACCAATGCAGTATATTTATCTTTAAAATTAACTAGCCTTTTACTGAAAAATAATAAATACAAAATAATACTGGATATGCAGTAGACCTGGTTCCAATAAATTAAGTAAAAAAAAACAAGTTTTTTAAACTGAAAGTAAGGAGCGACATTAAAACTTAAACCGAACAGAAATTATTCCGTATATGAAAGGGCTGTCCCCTCCTCAACGCTTCGCTCTTTACACTAAAATATTTTATTGTTTAAAAAAATAAAGTTGTGAGACAGAGTCAAACTTAAGCGTAAAGAGCGAGGCGTTGAGGAGGGGACAGCCCTTGCATATACGGAATAATTTCTGTTCGTTTTAAGTTTTAATGTCGCTCCTTACTTTCAGTTTAAAAAACTTGTTTTTTTTATTCAATTTCTGATCGTTTTTTAGTTAATGCAGCTTTTATTGTGGCTCACCGTCATTGAATAAGTAAACAAAATTTGCATAAAAATTTTACTTTTCTTTTGCTAAATGGGTGTCTCTAAATTTGGTTATGATGTAATTTACAAATTAACTTACGTAACTAACTTCTATATTCGTATATTTTTCTTCTGGCAAAAAATACAAAGTTGCAGATTTTTGCAGATATGAGCTTGAAACCAATGTAATAGGGTTTTCTGATACGCTGTATCTGACGGTGTGATTTTCATTAAAATTCTTTCACTTATAGGGGATGTTTCCCCCCTCTTTAAAAAATCGGGTAAATTTTTTCAGGCTCTTAGCCTATGATGGTAATACTAAACATTATAAAATTTATATGTTTAGAATCAGCATTATAAACCCATTCTTTTGATACATTTACTGACATCAAAATTCCGTTTTTAAAAGTTTCGATTACTATTGAGCCGTATCGCTTGTTTTTTTTATTGTATTTTTTTATTACGTATATGTTATTAGATATATGAGGGGGTTCTCCCCTTAGTCAATACCACGCTCTTTACGTTAAAAGTTAAAAAAAATTTTTATTCACAAACCCCTGAATCACAAAGGCCGTTTAATTAGAATAGATACCTCTTCTGAAAGCACTAAAAAAACCTGTAGCGTAAAGAGCGAGGTATTGACTTGGGGGAGAACCCCCTCATAAACGATATAATTTCTGTTCGTTATAAGTTCTAATGTTGCTTCTTACTTTCAGTTGAAAAAACTTGTTTTTTTAAATCTAATTTCTGATCGTTTTTTTAAATAATGCTTGGAAATCCGACGCCCCCTTGATAGAAGTGTCCCTTACCCCAAAGAAACAACCTCCACGGAAAGATTCTCCCGAGTAACCTCTTCATCCAACCCCCCCCCCCTCCAGAAAAAAATCCTTCCTGAAAATGTCTGTATACTTCCCAATAACCAATAAATAATGCTGGCAAGTCCGGCGCCCCCTTCATGGCAATTTCCCTTCCCCCATGAAAACTTCCTTCATGGACAGATCCTCCAAAATAACCCCCTACCCCCCCCCCCACTACAAGAAAAAAAACCCTCCTTAAAACGTATGTATACTTTCAAACCAACAATACGACACGTTAACTTTGGGTGAAGTTTAAAAATGTCAGACCCCCACTATGGGATGTTGGGTACTTAATCTATCCTAAAAGACATATCTATCATATTTTTGACCCTATTGAGCAAAGTGGTTCTCTCAAAATTTTGATCGGGTGACTTTGGGGAAAAAATTGGCGTGAGAGGGGGCCTAGTTGCCCTCCATTTTTTTGGTCACTTAAAAAGGGCACTAAAACTTTTAATTTTCGTTCCAATGAGCCCTCTCCCGATATTCTAGGATCACTGGGTCAATACGATCACCCCTGGGGAAAAGAACAAAAAAAACAAATAAACACGCATCCGTGATCATTCTTCTGGCAAAAAATGCAAAATTCCACATTTTTGTAGATAGGAGCTTGAAACCTCTACAGTAGGGTTCTCTGAGACGCTGAATATGATGGTGTGATTTTCATTGAGGTTCTATAACTTTTAGGGGGTTTTCCCCCTTTTTTTGAAAATCAGCCAAATTTTCTCAGGCGCGTAACTTTTTATGGGTAGCTCTAAACTTCATGAAAGTTATATATTTGAAATAAGCATTGAAATCTGATTCTTTTGATGTATCTATTGGCATAGAGTTTCGTTTCTGTTTTCTAAAGTTTCGGTTACCATTGAGCCGGGTCGCTCCTTACTTACAGTTCGTTACCACGAACTGTTTGATTAAGCTTACCTCTATGTTGTTTCGTTTTGTTCTTTTTTCTTCTGCAAAGCACTGTTAATTTTATTGATAACAATGCTTCATGGGTTGAGGGGCATAAGCCAAAGATTGTCGTTTTTTTTTTCTTTTCTTTCTTTTTTTTTATTGATTGAACCACACAGTTTGGCAGTGCTGTTAATTTTATGGATAACAATGCTACATGGGTTTAGGGGCATAAGCCAAAGATTGTCGTTTTTTTTCTTTTCTTTCTTTTTTTTATTGATGGAACCACACAGTTTGGCATTGCTTATAGCATTCGATATTCTACAATTCCGACTGGTGATATGAAGCCGCATTCGATTTGCTGTAGTCACACTTCACGTTTTGCCATTTGGTCCAAAATTATGAACCTGTTGGGCGGTCACATTATCAGTAGTTCTTCAGGCTAAATGGGAGAACGTCGCAGAAAAAATGCAAATAAGCCCACAACGGAGAAGGACCTAACTGAAACTACAGCAAATTGAACGTGCCATTAGCTTATTTGCGATCTGTCATGACACCCGAATCATTCATTCAAGGACTACTGCAAAGGCTTTTTGCGATTTGGTTTGCTATTGCATTAAGCCCAATGTTTCTATTATTGTCTTTACGGGTAGATAAAGATCAATGCATGTACAATCATCGGAAAAACACCCTCTTTGGCTTTGCTGAATTTTTTTTTTTTCCGAAGTTCGATATACTTTAGCAAACTGTCACACCATGGAGGAGTTCTAGCATTATTTTTACTGAACTACTTTACCGAAAGCGGAAGCTGCAACACAGTTTAGACTTAGCATACTAAAAAAGCAACGGTTTAAATGTTGAAAATGAGTTCAATAGTGCTTCAAAGCACAATAGTAGCTTTTGACCTTTGAGTATATCTTTCAGGTGCCTGACCCAGCACCCGAACGATCCATTGCCGTCGCTTTGGGTCCTTCAAAGGACGTGGTGGTCGGTCAGACCGAGCTAGTAGAAAAAGAGACGACTCAAAGAGACACTGCGCCTGTCACTGCTCAAGAGGCACAATCTTGACGAGATACGACTCGAGATGAAGAGCACCATCGTTCAAGTGGTCCTACTGATATTTCTTCATCTTCCCACGACCATCCATGTCAACCATAGCTGCTACGGTACCCTGCACAGGTTTCAGCAAACGGCAAGCTAAGACGGTCATTTAATATTTCGTATTATGGAAAACATGCTTGGCTTGAGTACTCAGTTAAGGAAAATTCGGTTTTCTGTTTCTGCTGCAAACACTTTGGTGGCACGTCAACCCTTCGCGGACAGAGATACGGGGCGAGGCCTTTCATCGGGATCGGCGTTAGAAGATGGAAGGACATCTCAAGCGTTCTAGAAGAGCATGTGAAAAGTGGCCGCCACAGGGACAGTGCAGTTTCGTGGACGAAGTTCAAAGCTATACAAGCCAAGGAGATGCAACCCATCGCATCTGTTTTGTCAACGGACAGGAACAAGGAGATGAATGAAAACGGGGAACATGTAAAGGCTTTACTGAAATTAACGACCCTACTGGGGCGACTGGGTACAGCCTTTCGTCGCCACGATGAGACTGAACCTTCGGCAAACAAAGGACATTTCGTCGAAACTTGCAATCTTCTCGCCGAGTATTCTTCAATGCTTTTCAACAAGCTACAAAGACGATGCAGCCACTATACGTCCCACAAACACCAGAACGATAAAATTTCAGTTATCGGATCTAGGTTTCAGTTTATAATAGTGCAAGAAGCTAAGCGTGCCAAATACTTTGCTGTTCTTATCGACTAGCCAAAAGATAATTCGAAGAAAGAACAGCTCGCCATTCTTCTGAGGTACTTCGACGAGGGAAAAGTTCGAGAAAGACCAATAAACGTCAGAAAGCATAATGTACCCGCTTTTTGCAGAAATGATAAATTCATTTAGAAATCTACCTTTACACCG